>NC_046155.1:111179817-111369738 GCF_011064425.1 Rattus rattus | reverse complement strand
ATGTTGACCTCCAGTTGAACCAGCACCATTTGCTGAAAATGCTATCTTTTTTCCATTGAATGGTTTTGGCTCCTTTGTCAAAAATCAAGTGACCATAGGTGTGTGGGTTCATTTCTGGGTCTTCAATTCTATTCCATTGGTCTATCTGTCTGTCTCTGTACCAATACCATGCAGTTTTTATCACTATTGCTCTGTAATACTGCTTGAGTTCAGGGATAGTGATCCCCCCTGAAGTCCTTTTATTGTTGAGGATAGTTTTAGCTATCCTGGGTTTTTTGTTATTCCAGATGAATTTGCAAATTGTTCTGTCTAACTCTTTGGAGAATTGGATTGGTATTTTGATGGGGATTGCATTGAATCTGTAGATCGCTTTTGGTAAAATGTGGCCCATGTTATTATAGATAGGATCAGTATAGCATGTGATTTCCTTAGGAGAAAAGAATGTGAAGGGGCTCTAGCCAGCCCAAGCATGGCAAACGTGGCACTGGCAGGCCCTGCCCTTTCTCCATTCCCTCTGCCTTAGATTACATTCCTCAGAAAACCATTAGATTGCATTCCTAAAGCTAGCCACCAAGGTCTATCCCTTATTCAGCTACTTCCTCCCGAGGAAGATTACCAAGGTCCAGCTACCAAAGCATTGAAGTTCTGCACTCAAAGCCCTTTTTGGCTCATCTGGCAAACATGGCCAATTAAAGTAAAGCACCTCATCCCTAACACGGGGTTTCCCTTTGCCTTTATAAACTACGCCTTGCCTATGGGCTGTCTCTGTCTCTCTCTATTCTGGTAGTCCTTTGTCATCACTCTTCCCCACTCCCCTTTTTCCCCTTAACTTTCCTCCTCTATCTCCTGTCTTTGTCCCCTACTCCCTGTCCCTCTGAGGCAAATCAATCTTCTTTGTGCTGAGAACTTGGTCTTGAGTTGTCCCAAGCCTACACAGGTCCCTACAGAATTCACAACATCCTAAAAGACATTCAGGGAAGGCTCCGGAATGGAAATGGTGTAGGCAGGCCCTACCATTTCAATAGGAGTAATAGAATGTCTAGGCATAAAGAAACCTAGACAGAGAGAATCATTCGCTGAAGCAAAGCCATGTACAAAGGTCCACAGTAGATTGGAAACAACAACACATGCTCAGTGTCTAGAGATATGATGGCTTCTGAGCACTCAGCCTAGGGACAGATGAGCACCCCTGTGACATGAACCTGACTCCCAAAGGCAGAGAAAGTCTCTTTAGAGGGAAGTTTTGTTTGGTTTAGTTTGGTTTGGCTTGACTTGGTTTGGTTTGATTTGGTTTGGCTTAGCTTGGCTTGGCTTGGCTTGGTTTTTCAAGATGGGGTTTCTCTGTATAGGCCTGGTCATCCTGGACCTCGATTTATAGACCAGGCTGATCTTGAATTCAGAGATTCACCTGCCTCTGCCTCCCAAGTGCTAAGATTAAAGACCCTGGGCTCCAACCGCATAGGTAGCAGTGAATAGCCTAGTAAGAGCACCAGGGGAAGGGGAAGACCTTGGTCCTGCCAAGACTGAACCCCCAGTGAACGTGATTGTTGGGGGGAGGGGCGGTAATGGGAGGAGGATGGGGAGGAAACACCCATAAGGAAGGGGGGAGGGGGAAGGGGATGTTGGCCCAGAAACAGGAAAAAGGAATAACAAAAATGTAAATAAGAAATACCCAGTTAATAAAGATGGAAAGAAAAAAAAGATATGCACCATTACCCAATATGAGGAATTTTTATTTTATTTTGAGAACTTCATGAGCACACCCAAATCGCTTCTGTCCTCCCCTACCACCTCTGGTTCCTTCCATACCTCCGAATTCATGAATTCTTATATTTTAGTTATTCGTGTTGTTTGGAACTAATGGACCTACATGGGGCTTTGTTCAGAAAGATGTGGACAATGGGGGTCAAGGAGCCAACGTAAGGTGAGCATAGTTATTGTACTGTCCTGGCCAGCAAGAGCAATGCAATGGTTCCACAGAGAGATGCCTTTACCCTCAATCCCCAGCCCCAACTGCACAAAGCCTTTGTGTAGGAATCAGGTCTCTCAAAGAGCCCTGTGCCCCAGGCCTGAGAGGGGGACGCGTCAAGGTAAAACCTTGGTCAATAAGTTTAGAAACTGCTGGATTAAACCTTTTTCTTCATGCATAACTTTTCAAAGCCTTTAATATACACTGCATCTGGTATGTGTAATATAAAGAGGTATCCAAACTTATTTTACTAGGGAAATTTATCTGAGAGCATTTCAAGGGCATGGGGTTTAATGGAATGTGTAAAAAAAAATTTTTTTTAAGACCTGGAGTTTCACGATTCTGCCAGTTCTAGTTTCTGGGTGGAAAAAAAAAAGAAATAATTTTCTATGGGCGATGACTGATAAATTCACCGGCACTAGGCCAAGGGAGGTCTGCACGTGGTTTTCACAGGGAAAACAGAGCAGGCTCACTTGGGAATAAGAGTCTTGGATTTAATCATTGGATTCAGATGTAGGCCTAGCAGGCTCACCTGTTCCTTCTGCCTCCCTCATATTTATTCAAGCCTGAAAGGGTCAGACCAGGTGCTTGAGAGAATGGCAGGCCCTGGTCTCTGGAGCAGAAATAGTCTGCAGCCTCTGAAATGTTCTGCTCTCATCAGCACTCCTCTCTGCACCTCTCTGCGGTGAAAGCCCCTGAGATCCCCTCATCCCAAAGAGGCTTGGCCCCAAGTGGTAGGTGACAAGCTCTGTTGGACTAAGCCTAGGTCTCCTTAACCTGTCACACAAATACAGGTCACCATGTACAGCCTGTTAGAGAAATCAGACATCCACACATCATCCTGTGCCCTAGCCTTGGAATGGAGCGGCTTCCGGACCCTTCAAAGGCTACTTCCCAGCTGCACCACAGAGTATGGGAAGGCTTGGGAGGCCTCTTTCTCCATGGCAGAATTTCTGTTGCCAGAGCTACAGGGTGAAGGGTCAAAAATGAAAATGGGGGCAGATAAGCAGGGACCACTGAGGTCGGAGTGTCTTCTGGCAAGGCTGGACAAATGGATGGCAATACACAGGCTGAGCTAAAACTGGCGTAAAGCTAAGGGCCCAGAGGGGAGGAGACTGGGGCATCCTGGGACTGCTCCTGGATTATGTCCACCTGCTGGTCTGCCTGTGTAAGTACAGACAGGCCTAGGTCTGATTCTCCAGATTTCCTTGCCATGCGCAACTCTTACTAGAACATCTGAAGGACACTGTTCCCTGCCTCCCCCACAACGCCTTAGTCTTAAAGGAATCTCTGAGGGAAGTACACGTATGTCAAGTCCAACCCCAAGCATTAAGTAACCTATGCCCCACTTCCGATGGCCTCAGATAGGGAACTGTGAGCCGGAGAAAGAGAGACTCGGGCAAGACTCCAGGGTTTTCAGAGGCCATGGAAGAGAACAGTTTTTCTGGCTCCCTGGTTCATGTTTTCTGCGTTGTGTGTCATCCCAGCTGAGAAAGAGGTCAAACCCCACTACCTATTGTGTTTCCTCTTTTCTAAATCTGGTTACTTTTGACATAAAACTAAAGGACAGTTAGACCCACTCAGGATTCCCTCTCTGGAAGCAGCGTGTGCGCGGTAAGGTAGTGTGAAGACCGAGAAGGTGATTCAAAGCTTGGTGTGCTGCCCGGCTGCTGGTAACCCACAAGGGCCAGCTATTTGTCTCCCATTGTTCTTGGGATGTTTTAAGTATTTAATAGAGAGTTAACATTTGAATCCATGTTTCCATAAAAGCCGGTTTTTCACTCTACATGGATGAAATGAGAGCCATGTTTTTCACTTGATCCATTGAGATTTTCATGTTGAGTTACTGGTTTTCTTCTTCATCGGGTAGTACCTTGTTAAGCAAATTAGGAGGTAAAGTCACAGCATTAATATCCCACCAACTCTTTCAAATATCTACTCCTCTATAAAACACTGAATGACAGCATTGGCTCATCATAGATTTTCGATAAATTTGGATAGATAGAAGAATACTGGATGGGTGGGCGGATGGATGGTTCCTGATTTGCTCTGGGTTGGTTTGATAGAGGCCATGCAGGAGAGGCTTGGGGGTTAGGGTAATACAGCTCCAGTCTCCCAGGTCACAATGGAGAGAAGGAGCAGATACAAACAAGAGTAGAAGAGATCAAGGACAGAAGTAGAAGAAGTTTTAGTCAAAGGCTGGAAGAGTACAGTGTATAAACCCCAAACAGAGGCTGTTCCTGAACCAGGGAACATCCTGGGGGTGCACATCCCAAGAGGAGCAGGTTTAAGAAGGTTCTGACACGCTAGGCACTGTGAGACTCTTGGGTCCGTGTGGCTTGGGTTTTATTTTGTTTTGGTTGTTTTGTTTTGTTTTGTTTTTCAATTCCAAGTTGGAATTAAATTGACCTGAATTGTTGGAGTTCTGTTCTATACTCCATGAGACCAAGGGACACTTCTTATGTAAGATTTAATGAACACAATGAAACATGGAACAGTAACACACTAAATAAAGATAGTTATAATGTTTGCCTTCTTTTTACTTTACCAAATGGGTGACAGCGTTGCTTCAAGGTCCGGGTGTGCAGGAGCATATGTTAGTATGTGATGGAAAGATCCACACACATTTCTTGTGTTGTCTAAAGTTTTCAGAAGTTTAGCCCCAGGCTAGTTGTGAAACAACACTGGAAGTCTTATGTATAGTAAAATGTCAAGACATTCTGTTCCCTACTCCCAGTCCAAATACTTGCAATTCATGACCTGAACAAAAAAAATTCACAGTACATTTGGCTTGACAGGCGTGACATTATATTTATGAGTGGGTGCTTTTATTTATTATTTCTGTTCATACTGCGATTGTTTTCTCCGTATCCAAGGGTGATTTGTTCTGAAACTCCTATGGAAATCAAAACTGTAAGTGGTCAGATCCCCTATGTAATATAATCTACATATACTCTGTCCTATATAATTCTATTTGTATTATTTCTAACGATACCTTATATGTTGTATGCTGCGCTAGTAATTGTTACTTTACACTGTTTAATAAGACAAGAAATAGATCTGTATACATTGGATCTTTTTTTAACATCTTCAGTGTAGGATTGCTGAATCCACGAATGCAGAATCTACAGATATGAAGGGCTAACCTATTACCAAACACCTACAGTGTGTTGGGTAATACATAGTACTGCTTGTCAACAGAATAGTAAACCATGTTGTCTTAGTTAGGGTTTCTATTGCTGTGAAGAGACACCATGACCATGGCAACTCTTATAAAGGAAAAAATTTAATGGGGGCTAGCTTATAATTTCAGAGGTTTAGTCCATTATCATAGCAAAAAACAGTGGTATACAGGCAGACATAGTTCTGAAGATGGAGCTGAAAGTCCTACATCTTGATCCACAGGCAGCAGAAGGAGAGTATATTCCACACTGGACAGTGCTTGAACACATAAGACCTCAAAGCCCACCTCCACAATGACATACTTCCTCCAACAAGGCCACACCTACTCCAATAAGAAGGAGGCCATACCTCCTAATAGTATCACTCTCTATGGGCCTATGGGAGCCATTTTTTTTTTATTAACTTGAATATTTCTTATATACATTTCGAGTGTTATTCCCTTTCCCGGTTTCCGGGCAAACATCCCCCTCCCCCCTTCCCTTCCTTATGGGTGTTCCCCTCCCCACCCTCCCCCTATTGCCGCCCTCCCCCCAACTGTCTAGTTCACTGGGGGTTCAGTCTTAGCAGGACCCAGGGCTTCCCCTTCCACTGGTGCTCTTACTAGGATATTCATTGCTACCTATGAGGTCAGAGTCCAGGTTCAGTCCATGTATAGTCTTTAGGTAGTGGCTTAGTCCCTGGAAGCTCTGGTTGCTTGGCATTGTTGTACATATGGGGTCTCAAGCCCCTTCAAGCTCTTCCAGTTCATTCTCTGATTCCTTCCACGGGGGTCCCGTTCTCAGTTCAGTGGTTTGCTGCTGGCATTCGCCTCTGTATTTGCTGTATTCTGGCTGTGTCTCTCAGGAGCGATCTACACTTCTGCACTTCTTTGCTTCATCCATCTTATCTAATTGGGTGGCTGTATATATGGGCCACATGTGGGGCAGGCTCTGAATAGGTGTCCCTTCAGTCTCTGTTTTAATATTTGCCTCTCTCTTCCCTGCCAAGGGTATTTTTGTTTCCCTTTTAAAGAAGGAGTGAAGCATTCACATTTTGATCATCCGTCTTGAGTTTCATTTGTTCTAGGCATCTAGGGTAATTCAGGCATTTGGGCTAATAGCCACTTATCAATGAGTGCATACCATGTATGTCTTTCTGTGATTGGGTTAGCTCACCAGGATGAATTTTCCAGTTCCAACCATTTGCCTACTTAATTTCATAAAGTCGTTGTTTTTGATAGCTGAGTAATATTCCATTGTGTAGATGTACCACATTTTCTGTATCCATTCCTCTGTTGAAGGGCATCTGGGTTCTTTCCAGCTTCTGGCTATTATAAATAAGGCTGCTATGAACATAGTGGAGCACGTGTCTTTTTTATATGTTGGGGCATCTTTTGGGTATATGCCCAAGAGAGGTATAGCTGGATCCTCAGGCAGTTCAATGTCCAATTTTCTGAGGAACCTCCAGACTGATTTCAGAATGGTTGTACCAGTCTGCAATCCCACCAACAATGGAGGAGTGTCCTCTTTCTCCACATCCTCGCCAGCATTTGCTGTCACCTGAGTTTTTGATTTAGCCATTCTCACTGGTGTGAGGTGGAATCTCAGGGTTGTTTTGATTTGCATTTCCCTGATGACTAAAGATGTTGAACATTTCTTTAGGTGTTTCTCAGCCATTCGGCATTCCTCAGCTGTGAATTCTTTGTTTAGCTCTGAACCCCATTTTTTAATAGGGTTATTTGTCTCCCTGCGGTCTAACTTTTTGAGTTCTTTGTATATTTTGGATATAAGGCCTCTATCTGTTGTAGGATTGGTAAAGATCTTTTCCCAATCTGTTGGTTGCCGTTTTGTCCTAACTACAGTGTCCTTTGCCTTACAGAAGCTTTGCAGTTTTATGAGATCCCATTTGTCGATTCTTGATCTTAGAGCATAAGCCATTGGTGTTTTGTTCAGGAAATTTTTTCCAGTGCCCATGTGTTCCAGATGCTTTATGGGAGCCGTTTTTATTCAAACCACCACACATGGACTGCATTATTGAGAGAAATTATTTTTCTAAAAACTAGAAAAATATGGCAATCTGTATTTAATTTTATACACGGAGATAGCAACATGGAATGTTGATAATCATACCTAATGATTTAAGGGAACCCAAAGAGAAACGTGTCATAACCCTCCCTACTGCCATCCCATTGAGCTACAATAGAGAAACCATTAAGTCGTCTGAGAGTCACATTGAATCCCAAGGCCAGTGCTGTGTGCTTCTCATCATCCAACCCAATTCCTTACAGCCCACTCTCCTTCCCATTTCTGGAGTCCTCTAGAGCTAGATCTGTGATTTAAAAATTCTCCTCCAATCTATTACTCTGCCCCCAGTCCTGCCTTGGTTAATATTTAGCTGTCCCCTGGGGCCACTACTTTCCCTCCAGCCTTACAAGGCTATGTTCTCTCTCACACTTGGGATTTTACACAACTCCATTTAAACCCATTTGTGACGAGTCCTCTTGCAAAATGTCATAAACAAGGAAAAGAAGCTTGAGTTCAGAGTCACGGAGAGCCCCCTAACCGCCTCGGCAATAATTACTCCATGAGTGTAAATAAGAATTGTGACCAGAATGACACTTGTGCTTAGCACCTTGCAATCTAAAAATCACTGCTGGCTAAAGCTAATAGTGCTATATTATTGTATAATGGAAATTTGCTCTGAGACTAGAACTCAAGATTTTAGACCACACACAATAATTACCATGTATGGTAGTAGCTATGTCAGCTAGCCTAGTTGTGGCAATTATTTCACACTATACACAAATTTTAAATCATAAATGTTGTATGTTTTAATACAGAGATTTTTTTCATTTATCAGTTATGCCTCTGTTACACTGAAAAAGAAAATCACCTTCCTCATTTAAAAGTCTTTACAAGACCCAACAGAAGTTGACAAGGGAGATAGCATTGTGCCTATTGAAAAAAATGGGACAGGACAGAAGGTGAAGTAATATGTGCAGGTCACTCAGTTGTATGTGAAGATGTAGGTCAGGCCCACAAGTGCCTGACTCAAGCCTGGCACTGTTTCACACCGAGATGCCACAGTGACTGCACTCTGCTCCAACTCTGTAACATGAACCCATCGAGTGCCCCCACCAGAACCTCTGACTAAGACTCTGGAAAACATGAGGCAGGTGCACAAGTTTACCCAGTCACTGACATTTATACCCAACAGAAAAGAAGCCATGCTCAAAAAAGGAGGTCAAAACAGTGTTTTTGGGGTCATATCAGTGCTATTCACTCTCTCATAGCCAGTGACCTCATCAGAAAGTCACCACCAAATAGGTCCCACACACTCCTTCTAGAGAGAAAGTAATAAATCTCTCCACAGCTTGTCACAAGTAGGCCTCATGTTTGTGGTCCACACCACTGTGGCAAGAGCAGGCCCTTTCTCCCTATCATACACCCAGCACTCCTGGTCTAGTGTGTATCTTTCTCCCTATCATAAACCCAGCACTCCTGGTCTAGTGTGTATCAATCAGGACTATTTTTTTTCTAAGTAAACATGACCTGGTCCTGAAATCACAAATTAACTCATTGGATATTAATCCCATGTTGTAGTAGAATCCTAAGTGTGAGAGAGAACACAGCCTTGTAGGTCTGTTGAGAAAGTAGTGGCCCCAGGGGACAGCTAAATTTTAACCAAGACAGGACAGGGAGCAGAGTAATGGGATATCAATACATGTTTATTCATGTACTAATGAATAAATTATTCATACCATGACTGCTCAAAGAGGGTCTAGGAGACACAGCTACCAAACACTAGAGTCAAAGGGCAGCAAGAGATTAAACCTATATGTGAAGCTCTTAGGCTGAGGAGTCTTCCTACAAATGAGCGAGCAACTTCTCTCTCGGCTGCCCAGGAGGAAAAAATTTAAGCAGAAACACTAATAAACCCAATATTATTTTTTCAAGACCATGAAATCTAACAGGCATAGATTCCCAATTAATCATGTCAAGCAGTTTAATGGATTTGGCCTTCATCTACCAAGGCTGTGTTTCTTAGTTGTCTAGAATCGCAGTGTTTTAGAATCACAACCATCTGGGGTGCTTGCTGAAAATACAAATTCCTGAGCCTCACCCCCACAGTCCTGAGTAAAGTCTTCTGTGAGATGGACGTGTTTTTAATGAGTTTACTAACTGTTCTCCTATTCATGGTGTTTAGGAAACATCTTTACCAAGATAGCAGTGGCTTGGTGGGGTAGCCTTTCTCGGCCTTGTTTATGTCTTGTTGGAGAATAACACATGAATGAGTGTGGTGGAATGACTCTAAACCTCAATGTCTAGAGAGGGCCACGGTAGGCTTCAGAAGCTCCCAGACCCAGAGTGATTCTGCTCACTGCTGCATTAGGAGTGAGCTTTCTGCTTGGATCTTGCGTCACCACAAGTTGCAGAGAAGGCGGGTCCCATCTCGGCCTTGCTGTTACTCCTCCTATCGGAATGGTGGCTCATGGGGAGCCCTTAGTCCACATTAGATACTTTGAGATTGACTTGATTGGATGTAAAGCCCTTGGTCCCTACACTCTCCCATTTACTTACCTAATGGACTACACAAAGATCTACTTCTAGGAGCTGCTGATCAAACCAGGTGACAAAAATAAAAGGAAGTACACAGGCTGTCCTTACCTCTTGTCCTGAACTTGCCCTGTATCCAGTTCAGGCAGGATCCACTCCAGGAGTTAATAATCATACATTCTTTCCTCCTTTCCCTGCTCTACAGGTTCGGAATAAATTGCCTCATCCAGTTTGAAGACTTTGCCAATGCCAATGCCTTCCGTCTACTCAACAAATACCGCAACAAATACTGCATGTTCAATGATGACATCCAAGGTATGTTTTCACCTAAAAAAGTCACTTGGTAATAATGCTTTTCCACAAGACTCACCCAAATGCCAAAAGCAGGAAAATGTTATCTCATAGCTGGTGTGCTGCCAGACACTGTTAAAAGAAACAATATTAGACTTGGAGGCAACTTCTCCTTGGCTGACTCTTAGCTCTGTGACCTTGAACATATCTCAAAGTTTGCTAAGCTTTGATGTGCTTAAGTACCAAGTGGAAATCATTACTACTTAGGAGGGAGGTAAGAACTGTATGAGTTAATATCTGTAAGAAGTTCTATACACCATTGTTAGTTATTAGCTACCTGAACTTGGAAATCTCTGACTCTAATTTTTTTTATCTGTTCTAAGATGGAAATGACTCCATCAGAAAAGCAGGGCCAGGGCTGGGAGGCTGGAAGCCTCAGTGGATAAAAAGCACTTACTTCTAACCGTGAAGACTTGCATTGAATTCCACACAAACCTATGCACATGCCTGTAACCAACCCCAATGGGGCTGATACGAGAGGATCACTCGGGTCTTCTGGCCCCCAGACTAACTCTAGTTTCAGTAAGTGGCCCCATCTCAATGAAATAAGGTACAGAGATCCAGTGTCCTCCTCTCATTTGTAAGCATACTGGTACCATGTGCTTATACCAGAGGGAGAGAGAGAGAGAGAGAGAGAGAGAGAGAGAGAGAGAGAGAGAGAGAGAGAGAGAGAGAATCTACACAGAAAATATTACATTGTGACTTATCAGATCAAAACATCAACGGTCATCAAAGTGGCTTTCCATAGCCATAATATCTTGCTCTTACTTCCAAACACAAGGTGCATCCCTGTCAGCCATGATGAGCCCTTCCCTAAGCTTAGCCACTGTGTGCTGATAACCAGAGACTCTGAGCATTTCAAAAGTCCATGTAGAACATTGTTTTCCTCCTTGTCACTTGCTCAACTGTCCTAGAGCTTTAAAACACCAAAGGAAGTCACATGTTGCTTTGGAGGTGCCCATGTCTGAAGCTGGAGTAGAGCAGAGGCTTCTCAGCAGTGCTCCTATCTGACCCCGGAGTTCTCAGTGAGAGGTGCTGGAAATTGTTCCTAGAGGTCTGTTAGGCCCAAGAGAAACCTTGATGGGTCCGCATATCTTTCTACTTAGCAAGTGAAGTTTGGTGAGCCAAGTCCACCGAAGCAGAGATCCACGTCCGATGAAAAGGATGAGTTGGTGTGGAATGGTCTCGATCTTGAATAAAAGTCAACTACATTCTACAGACTGCTCACACCCAAAACGATGGCCAAATCTTCATGGAGTCAGTTAGGGGTAGACTAGAGAGAATATAAACTCACTTTATCGCTGAATGTTTGTGACATACTAGGCACTGTTCCTGAGAACTATACACATTTAATCTGTGAGATCTTAGTATCTGTGTCCTATAAATGAAGAAACTGAGGCACAAAGAAAATAAGTAACTTACTGAACCAGAAAGTGTCCAATTGAAAATTTATCTCAGGCATCTGGATTCTAAATTCCACATTCATAACCACTTGCCATACTGCTCCAGATCTAAAATTACAAAGCCACATCCCTCTTTTCTTTGTGGTCCACGTTAAAGGGTAGCAGAAATATGGTAAATTATTTTGGAGGGAATATATTGTGAGTTTTCAAGGGATGACATAACATAAGTATAGCCTACTGCTAGAGAATTGAATTAAAACATAGGATTTCAGGATCTAGAAGTGGATGCCCAGAGAAGTAGAGACGCTGAAGAGAAAGCTCAGCTTCTCTTACTGGCTCTCCACCCACCCCACCCCCCACCTCCCTGAGGCCTGCACCTGCAAGAGGCATTGGTGGGCAATGCCAGCCTCATCCCAACAAGCCAGGTACTCTGCAGCTGCAGCAATACAGTCCAAAAAGACTGACTGGAGACGGAAGAGCATTCTCTCAGTGCCTGCCAGTCAACTCGCAGGCAACCTGTGCCTGTGGCCTTCGAGGAAGCACCTGCTGACTAGTCATGTTACACATACATGAGTCAGCAACAGGACAGCCGTCTTCTGAGTCCCCTGGGCTGCCAAGCGGAAAACAAGTCCAGATGGGCAGCACACCAGGTGCACAGACTCCAGATGTACAGGCAGACAGACTCATGTGTGTGCATTGTTCATAAACACACAGGAACACAGCAGACCCCTGCTGCCCACCTACTTCTGTCTCCCACAGACTGATGCCAAAATGCTCCCCCAAGGTGAAAAGCTGACTCACTGTGCTAGCCATCCCTTTGTGAGAAACTTTGCACTCATTTACTGAAACACATGGGTTGGGGAGCAAGGACCTCTTCTTCCCTGTCTTCTACTCATCCCTTCAGTTTGGTTGATTGGATTTTTAAACAGCCTCTTGTAGCCAAGACTTCTCTCAAACTCCTACTCCTCTTGCCTCTACTTCTCAAGTGCTGGAAGTACAGCTGAGTGTCACTATGTCCCGCTATTTCCTATCACCTTGACATGAGGAATTCCTTTATCCTTCAAGGTTCAGCTGAATGGGTGGCCTGCCCATTGATCTGATTTGGTCGGATTTGGGTAGCTATGCAGGAGCTCTCCTCAGTCTGTTCTTACATTGGTCCTTTCTAACCCAGTTCCCGTGGTATGATGGTTATGAGTTCACCTCACATCAATTGGTTCTACATGACTATAATAACTGAGAACACAACTTAAGGAAGTCAAGATTTATTGTGCTTACTGCTTGAGAGGTTTCAGTCCATGATCAATCATTGTTCCTCGCCTCTGGTTAGTCTGAGCATCATGGCAGAAGGTGGGGCAGAGCTAGTTGCCCAATGGCAACAGGAAATAATGAGAAAAGAGCAAAAGGGTCTCAGGACCAGATACATCCCGGAAATGCACTCCCCTGGCAACCATCTTCTCCAATCGAGCCCTACTTCCTAATTTTCACCATTTCTAGCATCACCCTAAAATTCTGAGTCCATCAATAAGCTCATTGATGAATCAAGACTCTCTGGATCCAATCACCTCCCAATGACTGGCTCTACCAACAAGGGCCAATATTTCAACATGTGAGCTTTTTTAAAGTGCATCATATCCAAGCCAGTGAACCCTAGATGCTTCTGTTCCATTCTCTGCCTCTCACTAAAAGATCAGCTTTTGGAGTCAGGAACCATGGCTTACTTGTTTTTGATCCCCAGTTCTCAAGACAATGATGGGCATATTGTAATAAGAGTAATAAGACCTATCCCTGGAGAAAGTCCATGCTGGTCCCTGCCTTGCAGCCTCTCATTTCTGATCATCAAGCAAATTCACCACACATGTGCTCATACTAAGATGTTGGACACCTATACACATATGCATAATTGCATAGTAATGAACAAGTTTTTAATTAAATCAATTCATTTGTTTAAATTCATTGTTCTGGTACACACACACACACACACACACACACACACACATAAATGAGATAGAAATTTCCTAATTTTTTTCTCAGAAATTAAGACTACAGTCATGAATTTAGAACTCCTGAGAAAGATTGGTAGTCAGAAAAAGAATGACGGAATCTCTTGGGTGAATCACAGCCCAGTATGTAGGTGTACCCATATAACTAATCAAAATGTGAGGAGGTTGTCATGGAGATCTACCCACATCTTCCATCAAGGGAAAACGTGTTGCCTTCACTGATGCAAACAGAGCCTCAGCTGCAGAAAATCCCTAACTTGGTCCTGTCCCGCTGCAGGCTACCCTCTCAGGTAGGGATGTGTCCATTCATTCTATTCCTGTCCTGGACTGAGCTCCTGGTGGGATTAGTTGAGGATTTGAGATCTATACTGAGCCTCAATAGCCTTCTTTGCCTCTGTCCACACAACCACAAGCTTAGACAGTCATCGTCCATCCCTGCAAAACATGGGAATAGTCTCAATCTGCCTGTGACCCACATACTGAAAGGACTGGAACAAAGTGGCCCCCATGGAAATGAAGCTAGAACCATTCTGCCTGCTTTCAGCATAAGTCCTGCCTTTTATGTCAGTGGAACAGGAAAAGGTAGAACCCCAGTCCTCAAGAGCCCCCCAGGCTGAGCTTCCAATGGGCTCTACTGTGCATGAACGCCAAGCACCTTGTTTGTATCGTCTGAATCACAGACCCCATGGGACCCATGGGGTTGAGGTCTGGAGCCACAGCACAAAAAAGACTTCCTTCTGTTTGTCTCCTTTGTCCTCACCCCAGCTCTGGCTCACAGGAACCCTCAGCCCAGGCCAGGCTGGCTGGTTCTTGGTGAACAGGGCTGCCAACTCTCTGAGTCACCACTGGCGGCCTCTTCAGGAATTTTGGAATAGCAGAGGCTCAGGTGACTTTTTTGTTGTTTCAGCTGGGAACATCCCTGCTGCTGGGGGAGAAGAGAGAGACAGGAAAAGGGAAAGGCAGTGAGGACGGTCATGCTGCAGACAGACTAATTTTGACCTTGGGAAGCACAGCTTGCACGAAAGAAGTCAGCTACAGAATGCTGCTGACTGAGTGACCTTGGGCACTGTCCTCCACTGTAAGCTAACCATATAGTGTGACTGAGGAACAACAAACATCAACTCTAGAACACACTGCACAGACCGGCCTTACCCTCTAGCCCTTCGAAGTCTTCAAGGACCCATGACCCGGAAGGATGTTTGTGTGCCAGGTCACCTCTTCACAATTTGTTTGGCTTTTTTGTTTGTTTTCGAGATAGGGTGTCACTGTGTAGCTCAGTCTAACTTGAACTTGAGGTCATCTTTCTGCTCTCCCTGCCTTTCTACTGTTTGGGATCACAGAACTGCATGCCTCTAAGCCTGGTACCCTTTGGTACTTTCAAGTTTCAGTATATAAGCCAGAATAGTTAACAGACATCGGACTGAGATGCGTCTGTCTTTGAATCCTCACTTCTCTGCTCTGTGAGTCTAGCCAGTGGTATATGTTCTGAGAGCACTCTTTACCCTTCCTCTGAAACGATTTAGCAGCCATGACTAAAGATCAGCAAGTATCAGAGCAGCCTGTATGTTCCTCTCAAGCTAGCACTTACTACTATAGTTGAAATCTATGCCATTTCACTGCTATCTTCAGAATTACCCATGTTGTGCTAATTCTGGGGTAGGTGTGGGGTAAGGTGTACAGGAATAGCCACTCAGCAGTTCCAGTCCATGGTCCCAGTACTAAAATTCTTTAAAAGGTTTATCTATTTATTTTATGTATGTGAGTACACTGTTGCTGTCTTCAGACACACCAGAAGAGGCATTCAATCTCCATTACAGATGGTTGTGAGCCACCATGCAGTTGCTGGGAATTGATCTCAGGACCTCTGGAAGAGCAGTCAGTGCTCTTAACCACTGAGCCATCTCTCCAGCCCCTAATACTAATATTCTGAGTGCACAAGTATGGAGAGGAGGAAGGGGTATTGAGACCCAAGAGAGTGTTCAGGAAAATGAGGAGAAGGTATGAGCACAATGCTACTAAAACCTGATGAAGAGGGAGACCTTGGCGCCATGCTTTTCTACACTTTTCTGAGGTGATCTGGCAGTGCCAGCCTGTCTTGCATTGTAGGGTTTCTGTGCAGCCTTGGTTCTGAACATGCAACATGTTAACTTCGCACTCTATGTGCCATTCTAGCATGCAACACCATCTATGACTGCCTGAGCTCCCCGGGCTCAGGTTTGAGACTGCTGTTTGCTCCAAATTGTGTGGCCCTGCTGGCTTTGACTAATTTTTGATTATTGCACATTCAGAAGCTTTTTTGATAGTTGCTATGTTTTTCTCAACCTCTGCTTCGATTACATGACTCTACATGGGGTTATAATTCCTGGTTTCATAAGCTGTGCTCTAGAGTACCCCGAGACTCTAGAAATGTTCCTTTATGACACAGAGCACTGCTGAAGTGGTCTCAGAGACCTTACAGGGTGTCAGGAAAGAGGGATCTGACTCTTCTGAAGTGATGCTGGCAGCTCCTAGAGAGCAATCCTAGTCTGTGGCTCTTTCTGCATTCAGTGCCTTTGATGGCCCCACTTCAGTCCTCAATGCATGCAAATGAATACACGAAGGGTGGCTGCTCTGGGAAGGGACTGCTGTGGATCATGACATAGAAGCCACTTAATTCTCAGGGACCCAGTGCTCCCCAGACACCTCAGCCAGACCTTGACCCAGCCCACCTCTCCCTGACCCTCTACCAATTATGGACACTGTCACCAATTCCTCCTAAAATCTGCTTAGCAGATCAACTGCTTTGACTTGGTCAGATGTGACTATTAAAAGGAATATTTTCAGCTTGTCCTTTTGTGCTGTTTCCTAAATGTGCTGCCTCAAGTATTCTGTTTGCAGGAAGTGTAATTATGGAACATTCCCACTGAATAAGAACGTTTGTTTATCTTTCATCACGAATGGGAACAACCAGTTCGCATCGTTTGTGGGCACAAGCCATGTTCTCCCACAGTCCTAGGCTCTCAGACTTCTCAGGGTGGTTACCTCCAAACATCTAAGCACTTTTCCTCCTCTCCAGTTTTAAAATTCCAGGCACACAGTCCAAGAATTAACCTACCACCACCCCACCCAACAATGGAAGTTAATGGTGGAGACAATAACTTGATTTGCCAAGCTCCTGTTTTATAATTTGGGATCTAAGAACTACTGCTTTCTCTCTTGGGTTCTGATGTAGAATTTAAAGAGTTTGCCATGCCTCCCTACCCCCACCCCACAGTGAGTCCTTAAGAGTAGGATCCAGAAAGGTGACCATGAAGAAAAGCAGCTGAAGAGACAGCACTGGATGTATATATCCTGAAGCAAAATTCAGAAGGAGTTCTCCCAAGGAGTGATGTGTAGCAGTGCCAAATACTGCAGAGAGGTTAAAGGACAGGAAGCTGAGAACTGGCCAGTGAACTTGACAAGGGGGAGCTGCTCAGTGACTTCGACAAGAGGTGAGCTGACCACTTATGTCCACTGGATTCCACTGAGAAGAAAATAAATGAAGGCTGTGATCACATGCAGCCCCTTGAAGAGCTTGACTATAAAAGGCAGTACAGACCAGGCTTGGGACTGCAAGAGCGAGGCTCTTTTTTTCTTAGTAGAAGTTTTACAGTGTGGTTACACACTGCTGGGGAGGAATCCAGGAGAGAGGGAGACTCTGGGGATGAAGAACAAGGAGAGAATTGGAGAAAAAAATCTCATAGGTCAGTGAGAATGCAGTGCAGAAGGTGGCTTTGCCTAGGAGCAGAAAGGACCTCCATGGTCTCTGTGGCGGTGACAAAGGCTGTGGAATGAGGCAGAGGGTCTGGAGACTTGCTGAGAAGACTCACAGCTTCTGGGGAACTGTTGCACTCTTCTTTATACATCCAAGTGGAGAACCTGGGTAGCCATGCTATTCCGCTTCTCATGACTGCTTCTTATTTCCTTTGAGCCTCATTTTCCTAGAAAAAAACTAAAAACCTCCATAGAGGGATCACTGAAAAACTGACTCTGTGGAGTTCTTAATGGAGATTTTAAAAGTAGGGCTGATAAGAGAGTAGCACATGACCAAGTTCACCATAAGACTAATCGATAGGAGAAAGACATAAAGAACTCCCTTAGAGAAATGCAGGAAAACACAAGTAAACAAGTAGAATCCCTTAAAGAGGAAACACAAAAGTCCCTGAAAGAATTACAGGAAAATACAATCAAACAGGTGAAGGAATTGAAAATGGAAATAGAAACAATAAAGAAAGCACGAAGGAAGACAACCCTGGACATAGAAAACCAAAGGAAGAGACAAGGACTTGTAGATACAAGCATTGCCAACAGAATACAAGAGATAGAAGAGAGAATCTCAGGGACAGAAGATACCACAGAAAACATTGACACAACTGTCAAAAATAATGTAAAACGCAAAAAGCTCCTAGCCCAAAACATACAGGAAATCCAGGACACAGTGAGAAGATCAAACCTAAGGATAATAGGTATAGAAGAGAGTGAAGACTCCCAGCTCAAAGGACCAGTAAATATCTTCAACAAAATCATAGACTAAAACTTTCCTAACCTAAAGAAAGAGACACCCATAAACATAAAAAAGCCTACAGAACTCCAAATACATTAGACCAGAAAAGAAACTCCTCCCATCACATAACAGTCAAAACACCAAATGCACAAAACAAAGAAAGAATATTAAAAGCAGTAAGGGAGTCTCAGCAAGGTTTCTAGTATCGGTAAGATGATGCTAATCAAAAGGACTAAAGTAGCTGAATGAAGACTAAACTGGGAGGAATCAATTTACTTGATTGAAATAACTTTCACATAGCTGGTAATCAATAATCAATAGAGTGGAAAAATAAATCCTAAAAATTTAAAAAAAATAAAAGCAGTAAGGGAAAAAGGTCAAGTAACATATAAAGGCAGACCTATCAGAATCACACCAGACTTCTCACCAGAGACTATGAAAGCCAGAAGATCCTGGATAGATGTCACACAGAACCTAAGAGAACACAAATGCCAGCCCAGGTTACTGTATCCTGCAAAACTATCATAACATAGATGGAGAAACAAGATATTCCAAGGCAAAACCAAATTTACACAATATCTTTCTACAAATCCAGCCCTACAAAGGATAATAAATGGTAAAGTCCAACACAAGGGGGCAAGCTACACCCTAGAAAAAGCAAGAAACTAATCATCTTGCAACAAAACAAAGAGAAGACAAGCACACAAACATAATCTCACCTCCAAATACAACAATAAGAGGAAGCAACAATCACTATTCCATAATATCTCTCAACGTCAATGGACTCAACTCCCCAATAAAAAGACACAGATTAACAAACTGGATATGTAATGAGGACCCAGCATTTTACTGCCTACAAGAAGCACACCTCAGAGACAAAGACAGACACTACCTCAGAGTAAAAGGCTGGAAAACAATTTTCCAAGCAAATCTTCTGAAGAAGCAAGCTGGAGTAGCCATTCTAACCTCGAATAAAATTGATTTTCAACCAAAAGTCATTAGATAAGGAAGGACACTTCATATTCATCAAAGGAAAAATCCACCAAGATGAACTCTCAATCCTAAATATCTATGCTCCAAATACAAGGGCACCTACATACATAAAAGAAACCTTACGAAACCTCAAAGCACACATTGCACCTCTCACAATAATAATAGGAGATTTAAACACCCCACTCTCATCAATGGACAGATTACAGAGCATATATCAGCAGCTTGACAGCACACCTAAAAGCTCTAGAACAAAAAGAAGCAAATACACCCAGGAGGAGTAGAACGCAGGAAATAATCAAAATCAGAGCGGAAATCAACCAAGTAGAAACAAAAAGGACCATACAAAGAATGAACAGAACCAAAATCTGGTTCTTTGAGAAAATCAACAAGATAGATAAACCCTTAGCCAGACTAATGAGAGGACACAGAGAGTGTGTTCAAATTAACAAAATCAGAAATGAAAAGGGAGACATAACAACAGAATCAGAGGATATTAAATCATCAGATCCTAGTATAAAAGGCTATATTCAACAAAACTGGAAAATCTGGAGTATATGGACAATTTCCTAGACAGATACCAGGTACCGAAGTTAAATCAGGAACAGATAAACCAGTTAAACAACCCATAACTCCTAAAGAAATAGAAGCAGTCTTTAAAAGTCTCCCAACCAAAGAGAGCCCAGGTCCAGATGGGTTCAGTGTAGAATTCTATCAGACCTTCATAGAAGACCTCAAACCAATACTGTCCAAACTATTCCACAAAACTGAAACAGATGGAGCACTACCAAATTCCTTCTATGAAGCCACAATTACTCTTATACCTAAACCATACAAAGACCCAACAAAGAAAGAGAACTTCAGACCAATTTCCCTTATGAATATCGGTGCAAAAATACTCAATAAAATTCTTGCAACCCGAATCCAAGAACACATCAAAACAATCATCCACCATGATCAAGTAAGCTTCATCCCAGGTTGGGGATTTAGCTCAGTGGTAGAGCGCTTGCCTAGGAAGCAAGGCCCTGGTTCGATCCCCAGCTCCTAAAAAAAAAAAAAAAAAAAAAAAAAAAAAAAAAAAAGTAAGCTTCATCCCAGGCATGCAGGGATGGTTTAATATACGGAAAACCATCAATGTAATCCACGATATATACAAACTGAAAGATCAAAACCACATGATCATTTCATTAGATTAGGAGAAAGCATTTGACAAAATTCAACACCCCTTTATGATAAAAGTCCTGGAAAGAATAGGAATTCAAGGCCCATACCTAAACATAGTAAAAGCATATACAGCAAACCAGTTGCTAACATTAAACTAAATGGAGAGAAACTTGAAGCAATCCCACTAAAAATCAGGGACTAGACAAGGCTGCCCACTCTCTCCCTACTTATTCAATATAGTTCTCTAAGTCCTAGCCAGAGCAATCAGACAACAAAAGAAGATCAAATGGATACAGATTGGAAAGAAAGAAGTCAAAGTATCACTATTTGCAGATGATTTGATAGCATATTTAAGTGATTCCAAAAGTTCCACCAGAGAACTACTAAACCTGATAAACACCTTCAGCAAAGTGACTGGGTATAAAATTAACTCAAATAAATCAGTAATCTGCCTCTACACAAAAGAGAAACGAGCTGAGAAAGAAATTAGGGAAACAACATCCTTCATAATAGCCCCAAATAATATAAAATACCTCGGTGTAACTTTAACCAAGCAAGTGAAAGATCTGTATGATAAGAACTTCAAGGCTCTGAAGAAAGAAATTGAAGAAGATCTCAGAAGATGGAAAGATCTCCCATGCTCATGGATTGGCAGAATTAATATAGTAAAAATGGCCATTTTACCAAAAGAGATCTACAGATTCAATGCAATCCCCATCAAAATTCTAATCCAATTCTTCATAGGGTTAGACAGAACAATTTGCAAATTCATCTGAAATAACAAAAAACCTGAAATAACAAAAAAGCTAAAACTATCCTCAACAATAAAAAAAATTCCGGGGAATCACTATCCCTGAACTCAAGCAGTATTACAGAGCAATAGTGATAAAAACTGCATGGTATTGGTACAGAGACAGTCAGATAGACAAGTGGAATAGAATTGAAGACCCAGAAATGAACCCACACACCTATGGTCACTTGATTTTTGACAAAGGAGCCAAAACCATTCAATGGAAAAAAGATAGCATTTTCAGCAAATGGTGCTGGTTCAACTGGAAGTCAGCATGTAGAAGAATGCAGATCGATCCATGCTTATCATCCTGTACAAAGCTTAAGTCCAAGTGGATCAAGGACTTCCACATCAAACCAGATACACTCAAACTAAAAGAAGAAAAAGTGGGGAAGAATCACGAACACATGGGCACTAGAGAAAATGTCCTGAACAAAACACCAATGGCTTATGCTCTAAGATCAAGAATCGACAAATGGGATCTCATAAAACTACAAAGCTTCTATAAGGCAAAGGACACTGTTGTTAGGAAAAAACGGCAACCAACAGATTGGGAAAAGATCTTTACCAATCCTACTACTGATAGAGGGCTTATATCCAAAATATACAAGAACTCATGAAGTTAGACTGCAGGGAGACAAATAACCCTTTTAAAAATGGGGTTCAGAGCTAAACAAAGAATTCACAGCTGAGGAATGTTGAATGGCTGTGAAACACCTAAAGAAATGTTCAACATCTTTAGTCATAAGGGAAATGCAAATCAAACAACCCTGAGATTCCACCTCACACCAGTGAGAATGGCTAAGATCAAAAACTCAGGTGACAGCAAATGCTGGCGAGGATGTGGAGAAAGAGGAACACTCATCCATTGTTGGTGGGATTGCAGACTGGTACAACCATTCTGGAAATCAGTCTGGAGGTTCCTCAGAAAATTGGACATTGAACTACCTGAGGACCCAGCTATACCTCTCTTGGGCATATACCCACAAGATGCCCCAACATATAAAAAAGACACGTGCTCCACTATGTTCATAGCAGCCTTATTTATAATAGCCAGAAGCTGGAAAGAACCCAGATGCCCTTCAACAGAGGAATGGATACAGAATATGTGGTACATCTACACAATGGAATATTACTCAGCTATCAAAAACAGTGACTCCATGAAATTCATAGGCAAATGGATGGAACTGGAAAATATCATCCTGAGTGAGGTAACCCAATCACAGAAAAACATACATGGTATGCACTCATTGATAAGTGGATATTAGCCCAAATGCTCTAATTACCCTAGATTAGAACACATGAAACTCAAGAAAGAAGACCAAAATGCGGATGCTTCACTCCTTCTTTAAAAGGGGAACAAGAATATCCTTGGGAGGGGATAGAGAGGCAAAGTTTAGAACAGAGACTGAAGGAACACCCATTCAGAGCCTGCCCCACATGTGGCCCATATATATACAGCACCAAACTAGATAAGATGGATGAAGCAAAGAAGTGCGGGCTGACAGGAACTGGATGTAGATCTCTCCTGAGAGACACAGCCAGAATATGGCAAATACATAGGCGAGTGCCAGCAGCAAACCACAGAACCAAGAACGGGACTCCCACTGAAGGATCCAGAGAAAGGACTGAAAGAGCTCAATGGGCTTAAGACCCAATATGAACAACAATGCCAACCAAACAAAGCTTCCAGGGCCTAAGCCACTGTTCAAAGTCTACACATGGACTGACCCTGGGCTCCAAATTCATAGGTAGCAATGAATAGCCGAGTAGGGGCACCAGTGGAAGGGGAAGAAGCTCTTGGCCTTGTCAAGGCTGGACCCCCAGTGAAGGGGATTTTTGGGGGAATTGCTCTAATGGGGGAGGATGGGGAAGGAAACACCCACATAGAAGGGGAGAGGGAGGGGTTAGAGGGATGTTGGCCTGGAAACCGGGAAAGGGAATAATATTTGAAATGTAAATAAGAAATACCCAATTTAATAAAGATGGAAAAAAATAAATCTAAAAAAAAAAAGACTAATCGATAGGACTTAGAATACCTGAGTTCAAATCCTCCAATACCCATGTAAAAAGCCAGGTGCGGCTGCTCTTGACTTTAACCCCTACCCTACACTGGGGGAGGGGCAGAGACAGGTTGATCGTGGAGACTTAGCCTAACTAAAACAGTGAACTGGAAAGCTTCCTTTCCTGCTGAGGCAGTAAGGTCGAGAGCAATAAAGGAAGACACATAACACCCTCCCCTGGCCTTACATGCATTTACGCACACACCACACGCTTTCTCATCATGCACAAACACACACAACATACACCACAGCACACAGCAACAAAGGTGTCATAAATAAATGGCAGCTGTCTTTGGGTTGCTTTATTGCAGCGTGCAACTCTTCTGTACAATTCCCCAACGGTCTTTTCCTGACCATTCAGAGTGGTTGCTGAACATTGATGTCTCCTGCCAAAGTTCTCATCCATCAGCCCCCTCTTTACCCATCCCACTCCCGTCCCACAGTTCTCGCCCACAGAGCAAGTATTCCTCCCTGGCTGCTGCCTCCAGCTCCCCAGGAAAGGCTGTGATCCAGTTTTTCTTCTAGAGCACAGACTAAACCACTCCACTTTCACTTCCAGGTCGGTATCCTCCTCTAAGTATAGGAGATCAGAATCACCAACCTCCTCCAGCACTGTGTTCTGCCAATAAGTTCAGTTATTCAACCCTCAGGTTCCAACCTCAAAAGATAACCAATACACAAAAACAGAAAATCAAATTGAAGACTGTCTAGCCCAGGAAACATCTACCATGAAATATCTTTGGCGCCATCTACTGGCGGATGATGTGCAAACAGCCTCCCTGAAAATAGAAAATCTACAGAGCAGAAAAACTGATTCCAAATGACAAGAACTGGGGCCTCCGAGGGAGGGAGAAGCCAAGCCCACTGGTGCGTGTCAGCATCTGAACGAGCACACATAAAATCCATACAGTTTTAGAGATGTGTTAGTTACTAATTCCTAGCATTTCTTGGGTCGCTATGCAATCATCATAAAACCTTTAATAAAAATTGTTTGCATGAGGTGTATTCAGGTGTGTGCGCCCATGCACGCCAGTGTGTGGCCCAGAGTTTGACACTGAGTCCATTTCTCTTCATGTTCTACCTTTGTTCTTTGAGACACAGTGTCACGTTTACCATGGTATTTACCATTTCACCTAGTGAGCCTCCGGGATCCTCCTGAATCCATTCTATGGTTACAGACACTTACTACCAGTCCAGCTTACCCATGGGTGCTAAGGACCCAACCAAATCCAGGTCCTTACATGAGCAGAAAGCACCTTGCAGACTGAGTCATCTCCCCAGTCCCATGGGAAGTTTTTGCTATGTAGAGCTTTCGCTTCATTTTTTTAAATTTATGTATTCACGTATTTTAATGTCTTTGTGCACATCAGAAGAGGGCACCAGATCCCAATACTGATGGCTGTGAGCCACCATGTAGTTGCTGGGAATTGAACTCAGGACCTCTGGGAGAGCAGCTAGTACTTTTAACTGCTGTTCTAGTAGACATATTTCAGAGATTCCTATGCATCGATATTTAAAAGTAGAAGTATAAGGTCAAAGGGTAAAAACATTGTTATGCCCTGGTTTTAGATGGGGAAACCATTTTCTAAAAGAAAAAAAAAAGTCTCTCTTTAAATTGAAAAGAATTCTGGGACCTCCCATGTTCCATTGCTCCATCCGTCACTAACCACACATAACCTCATTTTGTTTTCTAATGGTTAGAATGGCACAAACCATAAACTTTAATTTCCTTCCCTTTTGACTGCATCATGGAGGCTTCACAGTGACACCATGGTTACAGTTTTCTTGTGAGCCCTCAGGGTCAGTCAGAACCTGTACCAGGAGAACATTCAACACAAAAAGTGTGAATTGTGTATTGGAGAGTTGAAAAACAGGAAGAACAAAACAAAAACAAAAAACAATAAGACTCTGCTACCCGCCCCCCTTCCCCCACCCCCGCCAAGCTGAGAACAAAAGAGGAGGCAGCTGGCTGGTGCCGAGGGCTGCAAGGTTAGCTCTAAATGATGGCTGAATCATTGCGAAGGGGTTCAACTGCCTACGGAACTGGAGGATCGAGTCTGTGGGACTGTCTGACTTAGCAGATGCAAAACTATCTTCTGAATTCCAATGTCAAATAAACGATACTTCCTTAAAAAGTATCCTAAATGGCTCATCGGACAAACCCATACAAAATTATTTTTACCTAAAATTCAAATGTCATTAAATGTCCTGGGTTTTACCTGGGATTCTGCAGGGTGGAGGCTAACCTGGGAGTAGTCTTTTCCCAAAGCCTTTCAGTTACTCCCTGGCACCTTTCCTGGCAGATCCCTGCACACAGCCTGCACAGTGGTTCTGAAAGGTGTGCTCATTGGTGCAGCCACCCTCTCTCACGTACAGGCGCATAATTCCATACCTTTGTATTTCCAGATGTCAACAGCTGCTCTAACACACCAGAACTCTCCAACCAAGGCAAATTGTCCCGCTCTCTCCCCGAAGTGGGAAGAGACAAGTCCTAACAGTTACTCGTGACTTCAAGCGAGTCTCCTTAAGCATCGATAGGAAGAATTAACTTGTTCTTCAGACCCAGCCATGGTTGAAAACCCTGTTACTCCATAATTAAAGTATAGAATCACCTTCCGATGCTTTATCAAATGATTAGAGTGAAAAGAAGGGACAAAGAATCAGCCAACCCCTTCCATTATCTACAGTCATATAAGTAAGGAAGAGTGATGCACACCTGCTTGCTGGTGTTCCTGGCCAGTCAGAATGTCACCGGTGCACATCTACTTCTTCCATTCAACCATTCCGTGTTTTCTTGTCCTCAGACAGGACTTTATCTGGCCAGGGTTCTTCACCAGGAAGGTAGCATAGCCCTGCATTTCCGAAGGCCCTGGATCTTCTATAGCTCTGCCTAGCTTTAGTTGTCACGTGCATTGAGATTTACAAACCAGCACGGAGCTATCAAGATGCCCCCAGAGAATGTCTCAGCAACAGCTGGCTTCCGTTCTGATGATTACCTTCCTCTTGGTTGTTAGGATCGATCCCCGCAGTCAGAGAAATGAGAGACTTCTTCACTCACAGAGAAACCCCGAAAATCTTAATCTTCAAGTGATGGTCTCAAACCCCAATTGACTAGACTTGCTGTGATTCCTAATGAATGTTTCTTCTCTCCTGGGAATTAAGGCCTCTAATCAGGCAGGGCACAAGTTTGAAGCCACAGGAAGCATAATTTTGTAAGTATGTTATCTGGTAGAATTGTGAGAGGCCCATGTGTTCTGCCTACAAGAGAACGGGAACAACGTATTTCTTATTAAATCAGATCATACGTTGTATATTGTTACCATACAGTCTTATGATGTGGTGGGTAAGGGCAGCTCATGACATGGTGTCTTGTGGTCCCATCATGTCTTATTTTCAAAAGTCTTTATCCCTTACATGAGTAGTTCTATGGGTTCCGTGTCCTGGGATGCCAACAGTGGTGAAGAAATGACAGACTGTGAAGGAGTAACGGACACTCACACAGAGAAGCTGGGATCTGATGCACTGTAGTCACCATGATGGAAGTCACCGGGACGACACAGTGAACAAGACTGTCCTCTACATATGTACAGCACAGGAGGAGGGATTAGCTCGTCTCTGTAGGAGCTCTCTACAGATGGTTGTGATCCACCATGTGGTTGCTGGGATTTGAACTCAGGGCCTCTGGAAGAGCAGACAGTGCTCTTAACTGCTGTGCCATCTCTCCAGCCCAGGACTATTTCTTAAACAGCTTTTTACAGTAGACGGTAAAAGGCTGAGTTGATTTGCCCTGAGTCCCACAAGCCTGCACATATGACTTCTTTAAGAGTTAAGAAAAGTTGCTTTAGCCAGGCAGCAGTGGTGCATGCTTTTAATCTCAGAACTCAAGAAGCAGAGGTAGGTGGATCTTTCTGAGTTGGAGGCCAGCCTGGTCTACAGAGTGAGTGAGTTCCAGGACAGCCAAGGCTACACAGAGAAACCCTGTCTCATAAAAACAAAGGAAAGAAAAGTTGCTTCTTCTCCCGCAGTTGTTGGGAGTCCTGTCAAGAGCCTTTTCTTGGGGAATGACAGCTAGAGACCACAGGTTGATAGAGTTCACTCTGTTGCAGGCACAGCCTCTGTCGCTGTGGCAGGGATCCTGGCTGCACTGAGAATCACCAAGAACAGGCTGTCCAATCATGTGTTTGTTTTCCAGGGTGCGGGTGAGGTAAGTACCATTGGAAGAACTCTATGACGGTTGTGCCGAGAAGAGTAAGAATGGGTGGGGTAGTCTTCCCAGGGAGAGGCAGGCTGGGATTCTGACAAGACAAAGCAGCACAAGTGTATGCTGATCATTGAAGCGTTTTGAGTCTCAATGTTTGAGTTTCTCAAAGTAAAAATTTAACTGGGCCATCTAGGAGCTGTGGGGCTGAGGAAAAGAGAAAGGCGCATCTTAGTAAAACGCCTGGTATGTGCTGAACAACTGTGAGTCTAAATATTGTCCTTATGCTACCCACCCCCCAGGCAGCCATGGGCATTGCCCACCTCCTTGTCATGGCCCTGGAAAAGGAAGGCATACCCAAGACAGAGGCCATAAGGAAGATCTGGATGGTGGACTCCAAGGGTCTGATTGTCAAGGTACTGTTTAGGTTTGAAAAAACGAAGGTTTCTTGACACTTAGAGCTGCCAAAAACTAAACTGAAAGAGTTCTCCAGCTGAGCATGGCAGGACATGCCTCTAAGTCCAGCACTCGGAAGGCAGTGGATCTCTGAGTTTGAGACCTTCCTGGTCTACAGAGAAAGTTCCAGGATGGCCAGGGCTACACAGAGGAAGCCTTTCTCAAAGGAAAAAAAAGAAGAGTAGGAGAAGAAGGAGAAGGAGGAGGAGGAAGAGGAGGAGGAAAAGGAGAAGGAGGAGAAGGAAAAGGAAGAGGAGTAAAAGGAGGAGAAGAAAGAGGAGGAGGAGGAGGAAGGGAGGAGAAGAAAGAAGAGGAGGAGGAGGAGGATAAGAGGGAAGAGGAGAGAGAGAGTTCTCCAAGGGGCAAAGTGATAAACAGAATGGCAAGCAAAAAGAAAATTCCAAAGTAAAAGCTTTAATTGACACTGTCCAAAGGTACTGAGTGTGTGCATGTGTGTGCGTGTGCATGTGTGTGTTCGTGTGCATGTAAATTTACTGTGTATGTGCATTTGCCTGTATGTATGTGCATTTGCCTGTCTGTGTGCATGTATATGTATGTGTGCATATGTGTGTACAGATGCATGTACATGTGTGTCCTCGCATGTATGGATACCTGAATACCCCTTTCAGCCTTTTCTCAGCCATACTGAATCATAGTTCTTCAAAAGACATATACTCTCTCTCTTCCTCAACTTTGCACAGTCAGATCACTGTAGATCTTTGGCCTAACAATACATCTTCCCATCCCCCCACCCCCCATCATTCCAGAGAATGGTCTCTGAGCAGGTTACCAGACACTGGTGACTCTTCTTAGTCACCTTTTCCATCACTGTGTTCACCCTATCGAGCTGACTTCTAATCAAGGAGCTTAGGCTTGACACCCACATCATTCTGGAACTCAGGAGGCCAACTGGAGAAGTCAGAAATGATTGAACTCATTACCAGAACTTGGGCTAATCCGTCACTACCAGGCTTCTGTATGAAGAAATACCATGACCTGCCTACCCTAGACTCAGCTTACTGAGACTCACAGGAAGACTAGGGGATCCTAGCAAATCCATTCACATCAGCTCTGTGGCACTGGAAGTCTCAAACCCCTATCCTGTGAACCTGTGAACTGCACTTCTTGAGGCCAAGGGATTCATAAAGGCTAAGAAATTTCTGAGGAGTCTTTGTTCCTCACCCAGAAAACAATGACCCACAACAGCTAAAAAAGAAAATAAAAGATGACTTATCAGTTTTTCTGTGTGGCTGGGGAGATGGCTCAGATGTTAAGAACACTTGTTTGCTCTTTTAGGGGACCCAGATTTGATTTGATTTGATTCCCAGCACATACACGGTGACTAACAACTGCATGTAAGTTCAGTTACATAGGACCTGGTGCTCTCTTACAACCTTCACAGACACTGCATCCACATTGCACAAACATAAGCAGGCAAAAGCAACCATGTAATTAAAATTGTTTTAAAATTTTTAAAAAGAAACACCTGTATACATTTCCTTAGGGTTCATTCACCTTAGGTCCTACTGGGAAATCTGACCAAGGGAGCCTCACTATTCTGCAGGCTCAGACCAAATCATGAGGCTCAATCCAAAACACTGTCAGAATCCTAATGCATCAAGGACCTGTTCAATGCCTTCAACATTCTACCTACTCCATCTTTCTTCTTTTCCTACAGGGTAGAAGCCACCTAAACCATGAGAAGGAGATGTTTGCCCAAGAGCATCCTGAAGTCAACTCCCTGGAGGAGGTAGTAAGGCTGGTGAAGCCCACGGCAATTATAGGTAGGAGGAAGAAGGGGTCCTACTACCCAGCCCAGCTAACCCTCCTAACTTGCAGATGGAGAGTCTGAGGTTCAGTGAAACAACCTGTAGAAGCACAGGTTCCCCTCTTCTGTGTCTGGTTCAATGCTGTAGACTTATATTCAGTGACTTCTCTATAGAAACTATAGAAATGAAGGACAAGAGTTGCAACTTGTTGACACAGAATGATAAAACAGAGTAGGAAAGGACAATGTTGCTCTCTTGCATGAAGGTGAGGTCTCTCTCCACCCCAAGACAGGGACCCTGACACCTGTCTCTGTACTAGAGGAGCGCTCTGCTCTCAGCAGCATTCAGAACGCCTTTAAGGTACAAAGGATCAGAGACCTGAAACAAACCAGTGGTCTCTGTGGAATGAACAAGAGGTCTTAGCAAACTCAAGCAACAGGATTCTTTTCCCTTCTGCTCCCTCAACCCTATAGCAGATTTTATCCCCAAGATTCCCAAGTCTGTCATGGGGTACCTAGTTCCCTCACAGTGCCACAAGAAGAAAAATGGGATATTTATACCCATTAGGCATTCCCTACTACCCCCCACCCTCTTCCCTGTAGGTGTCGCTGCCATCGCAGGAGCCTTCACGGAGCAGATTCTGAGGGACATGGCCTCCTTCCATGAGCGCCCTATCATCTTTGCCCTGAGCAACCCCACCAGCAAGGCTGAGTGCACAGCTGAGAAGTGCTACCGGGTCACCGAGGTCAGCGGGGAGTCCTTTCTCCCACCAGCTGAGAGAAAGTAGTAACAGTTTCTACCAGAAACCCTAATTGGGTGACAAAAGAGTGCCCCATCATAGTGAGCAAGCTGAGGTCTAGAAAGATGAGTCAACTTTCCAAACATCATCAAGCTAATAAGGACTAGAGCTATCTCTGAAACCTAGATCCAACTCCAAAACCAAAGTTCTCCCATGATACTGCATTTCTCAATGTTTCCCCAAACAACAGAGCTTTGTCCAACACCATGGCTCCTATATTCTCTAGGCAACTGTTCTAAGTTGGCCCTTCCAAATATTGGGGGGAAGAGACAACATGACCTCCACTGTCAGAAACTTAAAGGGAGGTGGGGCTTAGCTTTCTGGTCAAATAAATAATTGTTCTTAGAGCATTTACCAAGTTCTCACTACAGTTCTGGACACTTAGGGGAGAATGAAGGTGGCCCAATATTTAAGAGATAAAAATGACTGCCATGACTATCCCAAACCTGTCTCCACGCTCCAGCTCTTCTTTTCTTCCTGCCTCCAGGGCCGAGGAATCTTTGCCAGTGGAAGTCCTTTTAAGAGTGTGACTCTGGAAGACGGCAGGACATTCATTCCTGGTCAGGGAAACAATGCCTATGTGTTTCCTGGGGTAGCACTGGGCATCATTGCTGGTGGGATCCGACATGTCCCAGATGAAATTTTCCTCCTGACAGCAGAGGTACCGAAGTCTTTTCTCCCTAGGATGCGTCTAACAGGGTTGGTGGATCAACACCAGGTCTTTAAGCCTGGCGACCCCTAGATTCATTCTCTTGTCTCTTCTACCCACTCACTGAACTACAACCTTGGCATTAGACCAGAAACAAGGCTGGAAAGGAAAACTCATAGACCCATGAACAGAGAAATTATTTGGGTTAGGTGGCTGCCTGGAATATCAAGCCTGTGGAGGAGACTAGAATCCAAGAAGTAAGAGGCACAGAGAGTGCTGTGCTACCGCTGTGGCCAGCCAGAGGACAAAAGTCTTTGTTTGCTAGTCACAGCTACTACGTTCTTCTAGGCTTAGCGATTTTCTTTTAGAACTCAAAGAGCCCCATGCTGCTTTAAACGTCAGCTATATTTACTATAGAAAGAATGAGTCTTTGTTTAAGCCTAAGCACTAAGCTTTCTTAGGGCTATGTGTGACACTGGTTGCGGTACCTGGACAAGCTTTGGGATAATGGGATGGATTTGTTCTGTGAAGAAAAAAATGGATCTCTCTCTCTCTCTCTCTCTCTCTCTCTCTCTCTCTCTCTCTCTCTCCCTCTCTCCCTCTCTCCCTCCCTCCCACTCCCCTTCCCTCTCTCTCTCTCCTTCTCCCTCTCCCTCTCCCTCTTCATCTCTAGCAAATTGCCCAAGAAGTCTCTGAGCAGCACCTGTCCCAGGGGAGACTGTACCCACCTCTCAGCACCATCCGAGATGTGTCTCTGAGAATTGCAGTCAAAGTAAGGGGCATCCTACTTGTACTCCTCTAATATGGGTAGTAAGGCTCCACCTATTCCTCGGACTTTGGGGAGTCTAAGAGGATGGCAGCTGAGGAAACATTCTGGGCTCCCTGACCCTCTCTGCATGCACCCCAAAGACTGAGTGACAAATTCTTGCCTGGTCAACAGACTGAGTCCTCAAGTCCCACCCCAAATACCCATTCAGGAAAGTTCCCACATTTCCACCAAAACATCAGGAAAGGGTCATTAGAGGCCATGGTCTTATGAACCAGAATGTGGGTGGAATTTTTTCTTAATGAATCATAATCATTCATTTATGAGAAAGGTCAGCCTGCATAGCATCATGGCCAGGACTCAGTCCTCACTCTAGCAATCAGCAGAGGGGTAACTGTGGCCCAAATACCTTACTTCCTTCAACTTCAGTTCTCTTTCTGAAGAGGTCAGAAGCTCCTTTCTCCGGAACTCTGGAGAGTAAATGTTCCTGCTGAGCAGAGCAGATGTTTATTTTTTCCTCTTTCTCTCTTTAAGAGGTGACAAGGTGACAAGGTGATCAGACTCACATGATATTCCAGATTATGCAAGGAGATTATGAAAAGGTGATAGGTTTTCAAATAGCAGCATAATACAATAAAGACCAATTTCAAATAATAATTATCCAAGGTGGATAGCGAGTAAATATCATTCCCATTAGGGTATATGGCTCTTCTGTAAGAATGACAGATAATTTCAGAACTGCACTGCAAAGCAATACATATTCCCCATGAGTTTGTTGTCCAGGGCAGGCACCCTTAACCTGCAGCTGTAAAGTCCAACAACTTGGGTCCCAACCCAGCTTAGCCACCCCACTTACTTCATTAGAGCTCTTTGGTCATAAGATAATTATCCAGTTCAACCTCTCAGCCTTCATGGGAGTGGCTTATATTCACATTGCTCTTAAAAAAAAGTTATAATTACTCTGCTTACCGACCAGTGAACGGAAGCAGCCATGAAGTCTGCTATGGCTGGAAACCCACAGGGAGTGGGAAGCAGGTGAGATAGGATCAGCCTCTTTTAGCCTGGCCCAGACACAAGGTATGAATCCTTCGTCTCCAGAGCTCTGGGAGACGGGGACTGCTAGCCTCTTGGGAAAATAAGCAAACACTATCTAGGAAGAATGTTTTAAATCTCCCCTTCCAGTGGTGTCATAGGTGACAATTGAAGAGAAACATGTCTGGTTCTTTAGGAGATATCCCTTTGCCCCTGGCTGCCAAGTAAGGGACCTTCAAGATAGATTTACCCACAAATCTAGTTCCTCATCCAAATGTATTTTTCCTAGGTCCTCGACTATGCGTACAAACACAACCTGGCCTCCTACTATCCAGAGCCCAAGGACAAGGAGGCTTTTATAAAATCTCTGATCTACACTCCAGACTATGACTCCTTCTCGCTAGACACCTACACCTGGCCTAAGGAAGCTATGAGTGTTCAGAAGGTCTGACACCGTCTCCAGAGATTGTTTGGGCTCAATGAAGAAATACAATATAAACAGGTTCCAAAATGGCCAGTCTTGTCACCATGGTTACGTTTGTCATTTGTTTTCCTTTGGGTGTTGGGGTAAGATGCTAAGGCATACAGCGGTAACAGCCTTGTTCCCGAAGGACCTGCAGGCTCACCTTCCTATAACCCTTTTCTGAATTCCTTTCTGGATATTTCTTTTAGTATTAACTGCTGACTATTAACCAAACTTTGTGGGGAAATTCTGCCTAGAATCCTGCCTTTGTAGAGCTCAAAGTCTAGACACAAGTCCCATTTCATAAGAGAGAAAGTGTTATGTCCACGAAAAAAAATAAGTTCATGTAGAAGTCAGAGTGCTCGGAGAAGAATGGGCACTTCCTATAAAGACACAAAAGGAGACCTGGCTTTGTACTTTGCCCAGGAGTGAAGGATGAGTTAAGTCATAAGCACTCAAGAAATGCATGCAAAACTACATACGAGAAAATGAGGTCCACCCATCAGGGGACTAATCCCTTTCAGAAGAATACATTAATTTCAAGACTCAGTAGGACATGGGGGCTGAGCGGCTAGAGGCTCACTGCCCTTTGGGTTGTTGGGTACTGTGCATTCTTTTTGGTCCTTAATAAAAAGAAAACTAGAGAATTGGGGGTGGGAAGGGTCAGCATGCCAAAAAATGAGGAAAACGAGGAACAATGAGAGTAAACACCATGGGGAAGGTGTTTAAGTCTAAGAAAGACTTGATGTAATGTTTCAGGTTCCAGAACACTCTCCTCTCCATCCTTCACACAGACACAATTGAGCAGTTTGCTTCTAGGGGTGACATCAGTCTGCCTTTGGTGTTTTTAAGGCCTGTTTAGTGAAAACGTCTACCTCCCCCATGTTCAGGAGTGCACACACTCCAAGACAAACAGGAAAGAATGGCTTGGAGCCCCTGCTGTGAGCCGGGTCCTTTCCCTGCATAAGTCATTCTTAAGACCTACCCTGCTGTCTCCTTGGCCAGGATTCCTGCTGCACATAATGAGTAGGTCCTCTATGACTGTCTCTCAGGTCAAGCCAGGTAAACTACTAAAATCCATGGAGAATATTTTGCACATTCATGAATCAACTGCCCCTTGTTTGGGTCTTATTCTTCCAACACCAGCTTCTTGGGTGCTAGTCCTCAGCCAACGATATCCCCAAAGCATAGACCTAAATGCAGAAAGCAAAATAATACATTCCTAGAAGAGAATAAGGCAGTGAGTCCTTGTGAAGACCCAGTAAACCTCTGATTACAATCTCACATGCAATGCCTGTGTCCCTGGGGATACAATTCACAAAAGATGGAAGAAACTGGCTAAGGTTTCCAATTTTCTGATCTATTGCATCAGCCCCACATGGCTGCCAAGAACCTTGTTGGATTCCTCATCTCCTCAGGAGAAACAATCTGTCTGGACCCAACCTAATCCTTTTTATTCCATGTCCAGACTCAGTAAATGCACCCAGAGAAGAAAATGGCTGCTTATGCCAGAAAGGATCCCTCCATGGAATCCGATACTGCTAGTTAATATCCTTTGTCCCAGTGTTATTAGGTGTGTGAGGTTTAGCACTGTTATAATTTATGGTGAACTCAAAACTGTAAACCTTGGTGATTTACTAAATAATGTATTATTTTTGTCATGCCATATCTTAGATATCATATCATATCTTGGAAGTCTCTCTTGCAATTCATTATTTATTCAGATGCTTACTTAAGCTTACAGAGTACCTGATGTTTGCAAACATTCTCCAGTTATTTCTCCCACAGAACTCAAACGATTCTTTCCCAAAGTGAAAATATGGCTGTCTTAACATTAAAACATAGAATCATTTCATCAGCTTCACGGTAAAAAATGATTATCAAGAAACCTAATTTAAGTCACATCACTTGAAAAACATAAAATATTACATGTCCAAATTCTTAGTAGAAACTCTTGTTCGGGTTAAGAACACATGGGAAAATATCAGACTTTAAAGCTAAGTAATAGTAATTTCTAATGTTTGACCAAAAGAAAATAGGAGTTTCAGAAACTGGATAATTAAACACCATTTTAGATACAAAGACAACATAACTCTACTTTTATTTAAAAAAAAAAAAAAAGGTAGGGGCAGGGGAGAAGGTTCAGTAAGTCGTGAGCTTGCCATGCAAGAACTGAGTTCAACCCCTAGAGCATATGTAAAAAGGCTGAGAGCAGCAGGATGCACTTGTAACCCCAGCACTGGGGTAGACCTCAAGGAGACAGGGGGACCCTGGGGCTCGATGACCAACCAGCCTTGCTCAATTGGCAAGCTCCAGGTAAAAGTTGAGAGACCCTATTTCAAAACAGCAAAGAAGAGAGCAACTGAGGAAGCCACTTGCCATTTGACGTTAACCCTCTGCTGTGTGCATGTGTACACCCACATACATTCAAATACACATATGAGATGCCTACTAAATGAAACACTATCCCGGCACAGTATTTTATTTCACAGTCTTCCCCTAGTCTATCCTCAGCCCTCCTCCTCTAATTCATACGCCAAACATGAACATTTATGGCAAGGCATTCTTCATCAGAAGACATTAAGCACACGCTGCTTCTGTGCAGAATGGATCTCGCATGAGCTTCTATCAAAGCTGCCTTTTCTAACTAGAAGTTTCAAAATGGCATAGGGTGAGATTTATGGAAATGCACTTGATCACTGTGAAACTTAAAGTCCCACAGAAGCAACCGTTGCACAAACTTGACGTGCGACCAGTGCACATTCAAGAAGGCGAGCACCGAAGAGCAGGTAGGTAGCTATGTATCTGCAGTGTTTGAAGTGACTTAAGGAATAAGCCACAGAAGGTTGGGGGCGCTGCTTATATTTTGGGTGGAATTTTGTGTAACTAAAACCAGACAAGTACTGCGTCACGTCTTGGCAGCCAATCTCACTAAATTTCTTGCGTATCTCACATGTGACAGTAACAATCCTAACAGGTTGCACTTTTATCAAGCACATAGCTTTAATATTCCTGTGGAAACATTATTAGATTCACTCACCAAGCCTATATTGTTGACTAAAATGTGCAGTAAATTTGGTCTAATCTCAGGCTCCACACCCAAGGAAACAGCATAAAGCAGCCATCTTGTATTAAATGCTTTTTTCCATTGGAGACCCTGAAAAGCAGCCGCACTTCAGAACACTGTTTCTCTAAGAAGTTGTTTGCTGTAGAAAGCTCTGCCGCACGTTTGTCCTGTAAACTGTAGCTCCTCCTCATTTTTCACTGCACTTTCAGTTAATGCTAAAGCAACAAGCACTGGGGCCCTCCCAGGACCTGCAGCACAACGCAGAGCAACACAGCAACTGGGCTCCTCCCAAAGTTTCATGTTTTCAAGGCTTAACCGGTTGTCATGGACGGTGTTGGGCTTTCATCAAAAGGCCAGCCTAGAACCTGGACACCTTGTTTCTCAACCAGAGCCCTATCTTAAATTGTGTCACACACCCATGTGTGTACTACCCTGGTAATTCTGTAGTTCTTAAATCTGTTCTGGGTTGCACCGGTTGGGTTATGTGTGGTAAGAAATCTCATATTCCTATTAAGAGAACTCCACAGCAAGTGGGTGGTTCATCAAAGCCATGCTGATCTAGTTAAAAAAAAAATAACGCTTCATACGGTTATTTTTTAGTTTTTAAAAATTAATACAGAAATGATTTCAAGAAACCAAAGTCTAATAACACTGGGCACCTGAAATTCCCAGACATCTGAAGATGAAATCGGGACTGACAGGAGAACAACTTCCCAACAAGCATCAATGTGTGAATATGGAAGCAAGGCATGGATGCTTGCCGGGGTCACTCAGAATCCGTGTTCCGATGATCAACTTCATTCTACTTTAAGGGCATTTGGCTGGAGAGCATGGAATCCACTCAAAAAAGCCGTGCTGTGCCCAACAGCAATCTCCGGGGCCTTCTAGAAGCTCCATAAATGGATAACCAACAGCACCACGGAAGGGAATCAGCTGACTCATGAACAGCTACGCCCTAAGCACACGGCCAATACTGGTGACACAGGCAACGGCAGCAGGGTGGGCCCCGGAGCTGCAGATGGACTGCAGCAGGGAACCACATCTCCCCTCGCCTTGAAGCTGGGAGAGCCGCAGAGAGCGCCAATCTGCACACTCCCAAGCGCCCAAGAGTCACAAGCCCTTTCTTTTTGAGCCTAAGCAGACCTGAGCACCTCCTGGGATCCAGAGCCAATGAGCAGAGGGTTTGTGTGGTCCTCGCTTTGATGTCATCACTGCAGAAGAGGGAGGTGCTGGGGATGAGGGAAAAGAAACCAAGGAGGCTGGAAGGAGTCAGGGACAAAGCCTGCTTGAGGCTGGAGAGAAATGTGGTATGTGTCAGGAGAGGAAGCAGAAGGAAAGCGGAAGGTTCTGGGAGTTATGCCTGCTTTATGTTTTAACTCTTGGAAACATTTGGGTTTTTTTTCATCCCACACACCACACACACACACACACACACACACACACACACACACACACACACACACACACACACACACACACACACACACCCCAGAGTCTTATGTAGTCCCATGCTGATCTTGAACTCACAATGTAGCCAAGGATACCCTCGAAGCTCTCATTCTACTACCTCCACTTTACCAAAGGGCTGAGATTACAATTGTTCATGGTCATCCGCTTTATACAGTATTGGGAATAGAAAGCAAGACTTTCAGCAAGCACTCTATGAACCTGAGCCCATCCTGGGCCCCTGTCATTCATTCTCCCACTCCCTTCCCTGCCTGCTGCATTTATTACATTGTGTGTGGGCATCACCATACCACAAACGTGGCAGTCGGTTACGAGAGTCAGTTCTTTCCTTATGTGGTGGAGGACCTGGGGATCAAACCGGAGTCCTCACACTTGGCAGCAATGTACATGCTCACTGAGCGATGTACGTTTAATTAATGGGTTATTAAATGAAAATCTCAGTGCTAGGATTGGGATACTGCCCACAGATTGCTGGTCAGGGAGGTCCCAGAGACCCCCAATACAGCATAAGCTATCACCACTGCTCTTGATTCCCATCAGAGCTAGATGGAGAGACCCTACTGTTAAAAATACAACACATTTTGGTTGCAGGGCATAGTGGATGAAATAAATCAAGCTGGGATTGAGCTGAATTTTTTTCTGTCAGAAGATGCAAACTACTTGGGAGAAACTGGGCATCAATGGTCTCACCAGTGTTCAACTGTGGGGGCTACAATACCAACCTGTCTGGCAAGGTACGCCCACCGATGCAATGATGGCATAGCTCTTCTGGGTCACCAATTGCTTTCTGAATGGATCTAAGACCCGTGCAATGGGAATGATTTCACACATGACACTATAAACCAGATCAAAGAGAGATCATAGTCCATGGGGTTGGGGGACCTCCTACTGCTGTTATACTACGTGGTCACTACTACATGGTCCACGCATTCAAAATGCCTTCCTAATATTTGTGTTTATTCCTTTAAATTAGTGCTATCAACCTTGGTCAAAGAAGCTTCTGTTTACAATGACAGAGTCAATAGTCACTAACCAAAGTGATGGGAGTAAGTGACTCTTGAGTGTTCAACCCTAAATGGAACATTTACATCAAACCCCTACAGCTCAGAAACCATCTAGACAGAGGGAACAAAAAGAATGTAAGAGATGGAGAGTAGAGATGAGTGCTGGGGAATGCTGATGTCAGGACGCCATGGCACCATTGCCTCAGGAACTCACAGTAACGTAGTGATGGTTACCTGCACAAGTCCTATCCAAGGCCAGACCAGTCAGCATTCCCTCACAAAGTCCCTGTGTGTCATTAACTAAAACACTCCACCAATGTTGAGGCTCTGAGCCTCTGAGGTGATGTACACGCTCAAGCTTTCCATAAAAGTCTAAGTGTAGCACTGTTTGGATGAAGGACTTAGAAAAACCAACCTTAGGAAAAAACCTTGATTCACCAAGAAACTTGCCCTGATGGCTAGCTTACATAGTCCCAGAAGGTCATGTGCATTCACTGGGGAAGAGAATGTAACATACCACAAGCAATGAGCTTTATGTGCTAAAATACCTACCAGCCTGGAAAGACAGGCCCACCAGTGCAATAGTGGTAAAGCTGTCACTGGAGGTAACTAGCAGCTATTTTCCTTGGATCTGAGTGATTCCAGTCTGGAAGGAATTCATGCCTGGTGGTCAAAAGCACATAACTGAGGACCCATAAGGGCCTCCTGGGGGAATTTACTGTTGTTTGGTTAAACGATGATGCTATTTGTTTGTGCCTGTAGATGCATGATTTCAGAGCAGAGAAGTTTGGTGGGTTTTTTGTCTTTTGGGGTTTTTTTTGTTTGTTTGTTTGTTTGGTTGGTTGGTTGGTTGGTTGGTTGGTTGGTTGGTTTTGTTTCGTTTTCCCCAGTGGGTAGTGGTTAACAGGGAGACTAAGCTGATCAAAGTGCCAAGTATAAGTAGCTGTGAGTGCTCTGATGTGGGTGAGTTCTTTGTATCAACCTCCCTCTATTCAAGACTCAGGCAATGCTGCTGAAGAGGAAGCAGAAGGAATGTTAGAGATGGCAGATAGGGAGGAGAACTGTGAAGTGTTGACTTCGGGACATAGCTAATGCACACATCAGCTCTGAGCAGCTGTGGTTATCTGCACAAGACCTGCATAAGATCAGTGAGTCAAAATTCTAGTGGGTCTTCTCTAATGGATGAGGGAGGAGTTCCTGAGGCTCCACCCCTGGAGTAGGAAGCTATAGGCAGTTGATGGTCACTAAGGGAGAAGAGCCCACAGAGCTCTATCGCTAGCTGAAGAACTATTGACAATTGGTGGCTTCTGGGGGAGGGAAAGTCATTTTTTATAGGGGTATGGCCTCTGATAGGTTTGCTATGACCCAGTGGCCAGCCCCATGCTCAATTGGACTCAGGCAGTTATTTTAAAGGGAGTCGGGGCATGAAGGTCTAGAACATTATATGCATGTATGAGAGGGATCTAAAATCTAAAATTATCCTGGGCTAGAGAGATGCTCAGCAGTTAAGAGCACATACTGGTTTTGCAAGGGGTTATTAATTATTAATTATAAACAAAAACAAAACAAAAACATAAGGTTGGGAGGGATGTAAGGTAAGTTTTCTAGGAGGAAATTGGAGAACGGTAGTGATAGATGGACCTGATCAAAATACATTGTGTAAATGCATGAAACTCTCAATGAATAAATAAAAACTCATTTTAAAAGTTGGGTAGAAGATAAACATACCATCACAAATCACCATGCATAGCCAGCATTTAGAAAATATTTATTATAATATGTCCTTTATGGATGGGAAAATATGAAGTTTCTAAAAGAAAGCTGGGTCAACAGCCCACCAATGGGAAGTTGGGTCCCATTCACAACCGCTATAGCAATGGGGTCTAGGCTAAGAATTACTCCAACACCTTCACTGCTGTCAGAGCGAAGTTCAAGGAATAAAAACGCAGGGGTGAGAGTAACACGGGACACACAGGAAATAATTAGTCGACATGAATTCAAGAAAGGGTTAGAAAGTACTCAATCTTTTTTTTTCCTCTGAGGTACAAATGTACACACGCTAAATATTCAACAACTCCAAATAAATGTTCCTCGGGAAACATGGTTCAAACTTTGAGTTCTACACGAGCAATCGTGAGCCCTGCAGGAACTTATTCAGGGGCCACACGTTGCTCTCGCCCGTGTTGGAGGTGCGCCTCTGGCACTGCCTGCAGCGCCGATACTTCTCGCACTGGTCCAGGAGAAACAGCTTGTCGGAAGCCCTGGGGAGAGGAACGCAGACGTTGAGGTCACCAGGTGACCAGGACATTCTACAACTTCTGACCTCCTTAGGTGCCAGGAAAACAAGTGATGCATGCATATATATACATACACACACATATACATATATATATTATCTATAAAATATTTTTAAGTCAGGGCAGGAGAGTAGTGTTTGCTACTCTTCCAGAGGACCTGGGTTTGGTTCCAAGAGTTGCTGTAACTCCAACTCCAGAGGATCTGACGCCCTCTTCTGGTCTCCTCAGGTACACACACACACACACACACACACACACACACACACACACACACACACACATACACACACACACACACACACACACACACACACACACACACACACACACACACACACACACACACATACACACACGTGTAAAAAATAAAATCTAAAATGGTAGTTGAAAGTAACTATTTAACTGTTTTTTATTGTGTTTGGTCCTGATAATCTGATATTATTGGCTAGATTTATTTCATTGGATTTTTAACACTAATGAAATCTTTTTCATTTTAGAAAGTCTTACCATAAATTTCTGAAGGATTACTATTGTTTCAAAGTATATATTTCCCCATCTTTTTTTTTTTTCTTTTTACCTCTAAACTCCTGGGCTAGCTTCATCAGGCAGATATTTACTTTCACAGTTTGCAAGTTTAAAAATATGACTAACATTAGCAGCCTTTCCAAAGTTAATGCTAATCATTTGAACTGTAAGTATACAGCTGGAGAGAGGCCTGGCTGTCCCGTGTGTGGTTCATCTCCCATCGATCTTTCCTTGACTCTGCTCTTAAAACCTCTCCATAAAGGCCAGACACGGCGGTACACACCTTCAGTCCAAGCACTCAGGAGGCAGAGGCTAATGAGTCTCTGTGAGTTTGAGGCCGGTCTGGTCTATATAGCAAGTTCCAGTCCAGCAAGGGCCACATAGCAATACCCCATCTCAAAACAAACAATAATAAACTCCATAAGGCATGGAAGTGTTCAGCAGGGAAAGGCACCCTGCTTCTAAGTAGCTTTCTCCAAAGAGAATTGAAATGCTCCACAAAGTGATCACCAAAGCAAAAGCAAAGATCAGGGCATGGTCAGTAAAAACTTAACATACAACACAGAACTGTCCACACTTTTGCCAATAAAAAAACATTTTGAATCAACTGCAGCAGCATCTCTTACTCAGCACATTTATTTGCCCCACAAAATTTTGTAGAGTTAGACTAGAATAGCTTCTCATGCTGTGGATCAAGAACCCTTGAGGGGGGGCAGTCATGTATTAGATCTCTTACATATCACATTCATTCATTCATTCATTCACGACAGTAGCAAAATTACGGTTATGAAGTAGCAACAAGATAATTTTCTGGTTGGGGGCCACCACAACATAAGGAGCTGTACTGAAGAGTCAGTTCAGAACTGAGAACCACTGTCCGGGGGGAGTAAACATGGAGCTGACTTACAAGGAAGTTTCTTGCGAGCAAAAGCCATCTGGTTCCCATTAGGTCTTACCGCTCAAAGGCCTTTTCCTCCAAGTCCCGCTGCTTCTTCATGGCCAGGCTCCTGTCCCAATCTTCTTGCAAGCACTGGTTGAGTCTGTTCACTCGATCCACCTCAGCAGCTCTGTCTGCCAAGTGCCTGGAGGGGAAAGAACAGTCTGACTCCATTCATAATGCTGGGAAGGAGCTGTGCTGACCTTGGGAGCCCTGACTCTTTTGTTAAGTTAGACGGAATGCATTCTGGTCTTGTTTGTGAGTCTTTGAAATACGCAGAAGACTTAGATGCTGTAAAAACGTGGTGAACCTGCCAATTCTCAAATCATGACTGGTTCTAGCATCTTTCATCTTCTATCCTGGTTTAAATTACCAGGATCTAAGTCCTGTTCCAATTAACAATGTCAGCTTCCAAAGCCATTAATGTCCTTGAACTCATCTGAAGATTTGTCCCAAGTGGATTTTTCTGTACCGCATGCTTCTTCCCAGCCTCTTGGCTGTCAGTAATCAACCTACAAGCAGCTACAGGCATTTGGGTTTTTTCCCCCTTTTGAGAAAAGGTCTCTGTGTGTAGCTCAAGGTGGCTTTAAACTCTCGATCTTCCTGCCTCAGCCTCCACGGTGCTGGAATTAGAGTGCACTGTCACACTAGGATGCTCCAGTCATTTTATGACCCAAAGTAGAAAGCCATACATGAAAGTGCAGAAAAAAGAAGTGGTAAAGAAGTGGCTTGGAAGCGAGAGAAAGGGAAGAGACTATCCAGCATTGAGGGACAAAAACTGGGGAGGAGGGGCCTGCTTGATGAAGGGCGTGTCTCAAGCGGAGACTGCAGTTCAATGCCTGTGTTTCCATCACCGCTCTCCACACGCCCATCACTGCTGCTGCAAATCCTCCAAGTCTGCTTCAAATCAGTCACGTGAATCTATGTTTGCCAAAATGAAACTTTTGCCAGCAGCTGTCACTGGAGTCTGAGGGGAGCGTCATTAAGTGTGACCACTGACTCAGACTACTCCGGCAGGCTTTGTGTAAAAGGGACAACCAGCACTAGGTGTCGGGACCCTCTGACAAAAATCAGCAAGTGCTCTCTTCAACTAGGTTGCTTTCCCCTAAAACCACCTTTCACCAAGCAAGCAGGAAGCTAATTACTATCATGTGGCAGGAAGACTCGATGATAAAATAGACCCAACATGCCATGCCCGTCACAGATTGGCAACCTTAGACAGAGATCTACTTTCCCCATAAATGTCTTCCCATATGCTTAATGGGGCGGGGGGCAGAACTACTGTTACATCCAACATGATGGCTCTCAAAGTCACCACTGACTGAAACAAACCAGAGGAACATATATTCTTACTGTTTGATTCCATTTATACAAAACCCAAAGAAACGCAAATTTAGCGAAGAACAGCAGAAAGCAGCTCAGGGTTACTTAAGGATTTTTTTTTTTTTTTTTTTTTTTTTTTTTACTTTTTTTAAAGAAGCCATGCAGCATTTTTTTTTTTTTTTTTAGATTTGTTTCATTTATTATGCATACAGCATTCTGCCTAGACATATGCCTGCAGGCCAGAAGAGGGCGCCACATCTCATTATAGATGGTTATGAGCCACCATGTGGTGGCTGGGAATTAAACTCAGGACCTCTGGAAAAACAGCCAGAGCTCTTAACCTCTGAGCCATCTCTCCAGCCCCAAGGATGATTTTTTTTTTTTTTTGATGAGGCAGAGTTGGAAAAAGTTACAAAGGGGCAAAAGAAAACCCTGCGTGTGGGTAATAAATTTGGGCAGTTACGAAGACTGAGTGCTGTGCTCACGGGCGAATGCAAACCTGAACCAAAACCCATCCACATGTGTTCACATACAGTACATTATCGGTCGATTACAACTCCGCAGTCTTTGCTTTTTAAGAATTTTTAAAAACCGTTAGGAAAGCTATGTCTTCTCCCAGGCTTGGCAGTGTTCTAACAATCTTCTAAGCTATCACTGTCTCTCCTCCTACCATTAAAATACCTGCAAAACCTTTTAGAATTGGCAGGTTACAACCTTTGTCTTTAAGCAGCCAATCCGGTGATTTCTAAACCACAGACTCTGTTGAAAACAAGATAGCAAGCTTGGGTTAAATAAATAAAGAGTAAATTCCATACCCTCACAGAATCATGGCAGACGCTAAGACTTGGGAAAGCCTCAGAGCAGCAGCATTGGCTCCACCACTGCTACAGAGCAGAGCAGTGTCTTCACCATGTAGCACTTTGGGGGCTACCTACCCAGTAACCACACCGCCACTTCTCCCCCTTGCACCAGTGTAGCAGCTACTGAAGCCTTTTCTGCTGCCAGTTCTTTGTTCAGTTTAATAAAGGTTTTATCACTGCTACTCTAGGTAAAATATTTAGGTTCACTTGTTTTTTTATATGCTAAAATCAATAGATCCATGGGGAGTCAGTCCAACAGAGTGCACCTCATTGAAAGGCCAGTGAGATGGATGCCTTAGTTGGGGTTTTTATTCGTGTGATGAAACAAGACCAAAAGTAAGTTATGGTGGAAAGGGTTTTTTTGGCTTACATTTCCATATCACTGTTCATCATTGAAGGAAGTCAGGACAGACACTCAAGCCAGAAAAGAATCTGGAGGCAGGAGCTGATGCAGAGGCCATGGGGGAATGCTGCTAACTGGCTTGCTACTCGTGGCTTGCTTAGCCTGCTTTCTCATAGAACCCAGGACCACCAGCTTAGGAATGACACCACCCACAATGGCCTCGTCTCTCCCCATCACTAATTATAAAAATGCCCTACAGACTTGCCTTCAGCCTGATTTTGTAAAGGCACTTTTTAAATTAAGGTTCCCTCTTAGATGACTTTAACTAGTGTCAAGTTGACATAAAACTATCCAGCACGATGGTTCAGCAGATAAAGGCTCTTTGTTGCCAAATCTGATGTCCTGGGTTTGATCTCTGGCAGAAGAGAACTCATTTTCACATAGTGGAAGGAAAGAATTCACTCTTAAAAATTGCCCTCTGATCCTCACATACAGTGGCATGCATACACACACACACACACACATATACATACAAACGTACATATATATGCATACATACATATATACATTCATACACAAATATTAAACAAGTATTTTAAAGATTATCCACTTAAGCTGATATAGAGTAGAATTATATACCAACTTATAGCCCTGCAAAAGATCAGCACACACACACATATAAAAGTAATCAGGCACCAGATGTAAATGTGCTTTTATTCACCAGATGTAATTGTCATCTCAAGGCTTTCTGCTGAGTAAGCTCATCATTCAAGTCCTTTATGAACTCTGGTTCAATGCAGTTGTTCTGGCTCAAACTCCCGTCCAAGCTGACTGATTTCATTTGACTTCCTCTCCACTTGTGACTGAATTGCTCTGCCTGGTCTCATATAACTTTAGAAATCTGTTCCAATCTTCTGACTCCTTCTCATTCTCTGGCTCCTTCTGTCTTCACCTGCAACCTGACTCTGTAAAACTGTGTGGTAAAACTGCCTCCTCCCTCACTCTCTGTGCCGCTCTCTTAAGTCACCTCTCTTCCTCTGCTGTTCTCATGAGAGCCCGGCATATCCTATCTCTGATTCATTTTGTCAAATCTTTCTCAGATTCATCACTTTGTCTGCCCTTCAATTAGATGTCACTTTCAAACATGGCTGCTTCCTTCTATAACTAACCTTACTTTCATTGTTTGGAATTAAAGGTGTGAACCAAGTGCACGTCTGCATTCCAGACAGATCACATAGACCTAGAAGGTCTTTGGATGTGATCTCTTACCAGAGCAACTGTGTTGCTGGATTAAAATTCCTCTATGGGCGCGCGTGCACACACACACACACACACACACACACACACGCACACACACACACAAAACACCACAGAGCAAACCCACATACACACATGCATACAGTACACACACACACACCACAACACATGCACACACAACATGCACACACACACACACACACACACACACACAAGTTTTCTTGCTTTGTAATAGCGGTAACTCCCCTTATTGACTCTGTGACAAGCCCTATGCTAAGCTATTTGCAGGAATTATTTAATTCTGGACCAACAAGATATAGATACCTGTATTAGCCCTAGAACAAAAAAAAGTGCCCTCAAAAGTATGTAGCCTGACCTTTATCACACAATTAATACAATGACAAAAACATGCCAATCAACCAGGATGCATTTGTAAAGTGGTGTCTAGAAACCCAAGTGAGAAGCAGAAGTCAGAGTTCAAAGAAGGGGTCGTGACAGCCTATGTAGACAGGGTGTGCCTGCCAGGCTTGGGACAATAGCGCCTATCACTGAATATGAAATATGTCAAAATTTTAGAAATTTGATACATATGAACACAGGGCTTTTATCCCTGTACATGTTAGACACAACTCCTTGTTTTTTATAAAATAGGGAAACACATAAGGCAGATTATGATTCTCACAGAATAAACCTCACACTTTTACTACTCCCACACCCTCCCTACCAACATTCAAACCCACTTTTCTTTTTTTTTTTTTTTTTTTTTTTTCTTTTCTTTTTTTTTTTCGGAGCTGGGGACCGAACCCAGGGCCTTGGCGCACTAAATCCCCAACCCCAAATCCACTCTTATCAGTGTGTCATCTCCAACCCGCTACTCAGCTCATGTCTAGCCAACCTGGCACAGAATATAACACAACTTTCCCTATCCTATTTGGACCATTTCTAATATTTATAAAAATTTAATAATATGATTTCTTGTAAGTATACTATCTTCTAAAGGGAGTGGATTTCTTGGCCAAAGCGTTTTTTGGAGCTCCCAAGAACCTCGATAATTCTGGCTAATCAAAGATATAAGAATTAATGAACATTTACAAAGAAAAAACTAGTTTCCCATGGCAATCTGTGGGGAGGTAGGAATTAGGAAATGGATGATGGAAGACTAGGAAGGAAACAAGAAAATGCTATGTGACTGAAAGCTAGTGAGACCTTTAAAAATGTCTCACCAGTTACATGACCAACTGGACACTCTAAGAAACTAAGTGTCTGATGCTTGAGCTTAGAGATGCAGACACTGAGACAGAACGTCTTTGCCCATCCTCTAACTCCACAATGGGAGCAGAGTATACTGGGAACTGAGGAAGAACCCATCTACTTGAGTGTGACCGCATGGACACAGTTAGTACAGCCAATGAGTAGCGATGATGTTACAATTGTTTAAATGTTATGCTGCTGCTGTGCTCGTTGGCACACACATTTAGTCCCAGCACTAAGAAGGCAGAGGCAGACAGATCTCAGAGTTCCGGGCCAGTCTGGTCTATAAGGCAAGTTCCAAGACAGCCATGGTGCACAGAGAAACCTTGTCTCAAAAAACTGGAAAAAGAAAGGGAGGAGGAGGGGAATTTGCTGTCACTATAATGTGATATAAAAAGAAATGAGGGGGAACTTAAGAGGTGGAGATCGGGAGAAGGCTAATTTTTTTCTTCTTAGTAATGTTCTTTTCATTGGATGAATTATAAGGATAAAAAGAAGTGAGATGTATAACAAATTTAGACTAGCATAACTCCTCAATATGTTACCAATATGTTACTCTGCTATTGTTACAAAGAAAGAAGGGGGGGATGCAGGGAGGGAGGAAGTGGGAGGGGAGGGGAGAAGGGCGGGAGGGGAGAGGAAGGGGAGGGGAGTGGGGGAGGGGAGTGGAAGGAGAGTGGGAGGGGAAAGGAGAAGGAGGGGAGTGGGGGAGGGGAGTGGAAGGAGAATGGGAGGGGAGAGGAAGGGGAGGGGAGAGGAATGGGAGGGGAGAGGAGAAGGAGGAGAGGGGAGTGGGGAGGAAGGGGAGGGGAGAGGGAGGGAAGGCAATGGAGGCAGACCCAGCCCTTACTCTCTCTTCGTCCTCTGAAGCATCTGCAGATCTCGCCTCTGGTCCACCAGCTGGTTCAGGATGGTGTTCCTCTTGAGGTTGGCGGCTGCCTCCATCTGATGCTTCATGCAACTCTGCTCTCGCTTTCGCTTTTCCATCTCCATTTCTCCCTCGTTCTTACCAAAGATGGGCTCAGCAGAGTCGGGCTCAAACATGGGCAGCGGGGTGGGTTTGTTCTTTACCTGAAATGAGCAACACATAATGGACAGTTCTACAACCTAACAAAATACCAACAGCAAGGTTTATGGGAATGGAGAAGGGCCTCAGACCCTACCGAACATACGGCATGCGTGTGTGTTTACAGCATAACGTGCTTGCTTGTAGACTAGTGTTGGTGTGGTGCATAATCTTAGAATATCGATCCCTGTCTCCCTACCTGCGCATCCAGAGCTCTCTTGTAGTACTGTGTTTCTTCCATCTTCTCTTTTAGATATTGAGCTCTTTGTGCAGCGAGTCTGGTGGTTAAGAAGCAGAGAAGATGAGAGCCATTTTACACACTCTACATTTACACACATTTTACATACATGTTGCATACAGTACAGCAACACAAGTTGGCATTATCAAAACATGTTCGGTATTAATAGGAACATGCACATGGTACTCAAAAAATTCATCTTTCATTTGGAGAGCTCTAATTGTAAGTAAAAAGTTATTCAAGTCCACAGGCTCTCGGACATGTGTTTCACAAAGGACAGACAGGACAAGTATAAGATGATAGATCATGTCCAGATGGGAGGAATATGGTAGATACTCTCCCCACCCCACATGTACTCACAAATCCTTTCTTAAAATCTAGACAAGGACATGACTATACTTTCTATAAGCAGATTCAGTATACGATTCTTCTTTAAGAAAAGTAATCTACCCTATTAGAAATTACAGTCATCATAGGAAATTTGCCAAAGAACTTTACGATCCATAAAATTGGTGTAATAGAGCAGATTTATTTTAAAGGAGAATATCCTTTTGGGCACAGAAACCAACTTATTGTTTATGGTAGCAGTCTCTGCTCATGCTACACTACTTATTGTTTATGGTAGCAGTCTCTGCTCATGCTACACAATTACTATCTGGGCTTCAGCAGCGAAAGTAGGAGCCCCCTAAGGTAGATATGAATTCTATGGCCCTGGCTACCCTTGGCATCAGACAGTACAACCTAAACAATGAGAGTCTCCTTCCTGAACATCCGGAATTGAGGCTAATAGTCTCCGAGTTCAAGGTGGAGTCAAAGTGATACCAACTATGAAACTTGACATAAGCAGAGGGAAAACCACTCCACACTACTCCCTAGTCCCTGGTTCTAAGGTCACCTGCATCCTTGTGTGTGTGTGTGTGTGTGTGTGTGTGTGTGTGTGTGTGTGTGTGTGTGTGTGTATGTTGTGACACTACTTCCCAGTTCCTGGTTCTAGGGTCACCCCAGATTTTATGGAGCATGCTACAGTCTTATAATAAGGTCTAAGCTTTGTCATGGGGTCACTTGAGCATCTCACAGTTGGCAATGACACCTGCTCAAGATGTATTCCTTCCTTCCTTCTTTCCTTCTTGTACCTACCACCAGTACTGGCAATCATAAACAGTACAAAATGCTGCTCTGTAATTACAGTACTTTAAGATTGCCAGTCTATAGCTATAGTAATTGTGCCTCTCTCTGTTTAATGCAATGACACTGTGGTACTGGCTGTTATTTGGGTTAGTTTTATTCAGTTGGCTACAGAGGTACTAATGGCATTTTGAATGCTTATTCAATCCCACATAGAAATTAGCTCCACACAAAACGTTTTTCCAGGTACATGAGACCGACTCACTCCTCTGTGAGCTGCACTTGCTCCAAGCGATCCATCAACTCTCTGTTTTGTCTTTGCTTTATTTCCTTCTCCCGTTTGCTTTCCATTTGTTTCAGGAGACTTTGGGAATATTCCTCCTGCTTAAAAGCATTAATCTCAGGACTAAGAGGTCGTTTATCAAAGAGGAAGGATTTCTGAAATGAAACACAGGCGATTCTCTTGTGGTCACGTACCGTACCAGAAAGTAAAGTAAACAATACAAACTAAAATCAAAGTACTACTTGATTTGCCTGGCCCCCAAAAATGTAAACCAGCAAGTATTTAGATAACCCATAGACTTATCACATGACCATGTTCCATGGTAAAGCTGAGATAAGGTAAGTGCCCAATCCCTTTCTGAGTTAGCGATTATGGCATCTATTTGGAAGGAAGAGAGCACCCTATGTACAGAAACAAGGAAAATGAGATGCAGAAGTAGAGAAAGATTTCTGAACATCTAGGGTACACATTCTAGCATTGCTGACCCATGGTCGAGATCAAAGGTCAGAGACTTTGCTCCCGTCTGCTGCGTTTGCTGTAGGAAACAGTGATAGTGCCATCTGGCCATTTAAGTTTGTAATAAGTGCTCTGAAGCCCTAATCCTATCAAGAATCTGAGGACAGGGTGAAATTGCCTGACATTTTTCCATGCAGAGGAATGATTGCCCCAGCTGCAAATACGCAGGGGCCTTCCAGTGAGAGAAGATGAGAGATGTGTTGCTGAAGCACAGTGAAGAAGAAGCAGAAATAAATAAGCTCAGGGAGACGGGGGTGGGGCAGCAACACAGGGTATATTGGCCTATATCCAAAATCTATAGCCATCTGGATTTCACTTGGATTCAGTGGGACACTGTTAGAGGACTTAAACAGGAAAGTAATGTACTTTAAGAATTTATAAAGATCATTTGGCTTTTGTGTGAAGAACTGGCTGTGGGGGCGGTGACAATTAAAAAGACAAGACAGAAGTTTGCCTGTCATGTGTCCTTGGGAAAAATGGTGACACTGACGATAAAGAGATTGGACAAACTTCGGCTATCCCCGGGAGATGAATGCAACTGGACTTGCCGATAACTGCACTTGAGGGAGAGAGGAAGAAGCCAGAAATCAATCACTCCTACACGAGTGTTTGTGCAACCTGCTGCCCGGTGATGGCAGCCTGACAGAAGCTCAACTCTGTGACACTGGCCTAGTCCAACCAACTTACTCATATGAAAAGACATAGAGTCAGAACTTCTATCCTAGTATTTCTAAAAGGAGGCACAAATTGGGGTCATAACTGTAATCTATACTTTCTACTATGGGAAGGCAGAGAATAGGTCTAAATGCCAGGAGTCCAGCACTTCCTTTCCCTCCCTGATGCTCTTGCCTGGAAATTTCATCCTTTATTTTCTTCTTTGCCTAGTTTTTTGCATGCAGGAAACAGTCCTAGATTCCTAAACTGGAATAAGTGACCCCCCTTCCTCGCTCACATGGCGCTCCTTTCAAAGACTTTCATGGCTGCTACACTCAGCTCTTTGAGTATCTGCCTCCGCTCTACCAAGACCTCATCAGAATAAGGAACCTGTGCTACGAGATGTCAGCAGAATGGCCAGTCCAGGGGAGCTTAATATGTTCTAGTGATGAACAAAGTGCATTTTAGTATATCTTTATGGAGAATATCAGCTGGTATCAATACTGGTATGAAAATAGATTCAGGCAGAAACAAAGGCAGACTCGATGGTCGAGGATGTGAAGGGAAGCAAGGGGCTGGCCTCCATCTAAAGTGGATCTTCTCAAGCCCTAATTCACTCAGATGCCCTGGAGATCTCACCCCAGTTCACATCCACAGAAGTCTAGGGAGAGTCCCTGAAAGGTTTCATCGGTAGCCAGTCCCCGAATGATGTCAATGCTGCTCTGTTCTCTGTAGATCAGACTGGGTGTTAGGATCCTGTCCCTCACCTGTCCAGAGCCTGATTGGCAAACAACTATAATTAACAAAAGTTGTAGCCACAAGTAGAAATCGGACTGTGATTGTGAGTGTTGGGAAGACAAGTCGTCAACACCTACACAAGTCACTTTCCCACTTAGATACTTTAAATGGCACAGGCTGTAGTAGGATATTGACCTCAAAGTCGTACAGGGGAAGCAGGATTAGCAATAGAATTTGTTATGTCATTAAAACAAATTCAATTTTAATGAAATTCAAAGAGATGGTCATTGCCTTAATATCACCCTGACACATCTAGCAGAACTCTGAGAGCAAGCATTGCACAGCAGAGCATCCCATGGCCCAGCTTCTGGATAGGAACATGAGAGCCGCCCAGAGACAGAAAGATCCTCGAGGAGAAATTACAGAAACTTCTGAGAACATTTTTTTTAAAAAATTAGAGATTTATAAAGATCCAATTGTCTAAGAAAAAGGCATTACATATCACATATGATATAAACTTTGATAGGAAATGATTTGGCAGAAAATGCACAAAATCTCTCCTTTTAGTTTCACTTATATGCAATAAATAGAAATTTTAGAGACTCACATAAAAATCAGGTTTCTCGTTCTTGTGACTCCTTATAGCTTCAGCAACTCCAAGATTATAGGCAGCATTTTTCTGATTCTGCTCTCTAGTAGCCATACTTTTCATCTATTGCAAAACAGGGTTTGGTTTTTTTTAACTTAATCATAAAATACCATTCTCAGAACACTTCATTCTGCTACCTTTAATCCCAGAACTTGAAAGGCAAAGGTACCTAGATCTTTATGAGTTTGAGGAGGCCAGCCTGTTCCACAGAGCAAACTCCAGAACAACCAGGACTACCTAGTGAAATCCTATCACAAAAAAAATTTATTCTATATTAGTTAATTCTGTATCAGTGATATGTTCCAGTCTTTCAATTCTATGTCATGTATTCCAACTGACACAGAAACCTATTTACAACACAATGGTACTTCCTGATGTCTTTAAAGACTTGTAGACATGAGGTATTAAGTGAGGGTTTGCTTATTGCCCATCCTTGGATTCTAGACATCATCTCTATAACAATACTAAAAAGGAATGGACGAGTTTTACCACACGTGCAGAACACACTAACAGCATCATTATCAAAGACCACAGAAATCTGTGTGAAGTATTAAGGTGCCATTCTGTGCCCTCTCCCCTTTGAGATAGACCACGACTTTAAAAGTTATAAGATCGGCCAGATTTATATTTTATCAGAAATCAAAATCAGCAATATGAGTCCATCATTTTCACTTTTACTTTTGAGACAATGTATTACTACGCAGCTCTGGCTAGCCTGGAACTCACTATGTCGACCGAACTGGCCTCTGACGCACAGCGATCTGTCTGCCTCTGCCTCCTAAGATTCAAGGCATGCACAGCCATGCCTGGCTCGTTTTCAACTATGAAACTCAGCCCTGTGTGTGAGGAGGAGGACGAGCCATGGTGTAGGCCAACGTTCAGAAAAAGTTCACCAGTGAAATTTTGGACACTGCCTATCACAGTTGGGAGTTTCTGTTGCTGTGACGAAACACTACGACCAACTTGGGAGGAAATCAGTTAGGTTCAACTCTCAAGTCATACTCCATCACTGAGGGAAGTCAGAGTAGAAACTCGAGGCAGGAAGGAATTGAAGCAGGGGCCACAGAGGAACACTGCCCCATGGCTTGCCTGGTCTGCCTTATAGAACTCAGGACCACCAGCTCAGGGGTGGTCCTGCCATGGGTTTGCTGGACTTTCTCCACCAATCACTAGTCAGGCAGTGTAGACTTACCAGCAGGCAAATCATGCAGAGGCACTTTCTCTATTGAAAGCCGCTTTTCCCAAATGACTCTAGTTTGGATCAAGTTGACATAAAACTGACCAACCACACCATCTAAGTTTTAGCCCAGCAGCACACAAATGATTAAATGTTTTACAGTGCAAACATATATTTAGTCTAAAAATGGTGTCCTGCTGAGCCACGTCAAACTCTCTCCAGCTGAAGTGTTAGGCTACCTGGCTTTTGAAGAAAGCCTCCTGGTCCTTCGCAATTTGGTACTGCTGCATGAGTCGCTCATCTTCTATCTCTCTCCTCCTCTTCTCATCTCCATAGTACAATGCAAAATTTCGTTGTGCTCGTTGCAAACACACATAGCACATTTCCTACAGTTTCAAATTTCAGGACAAATTAATTTGTACATTTTCCTCTTTTGGTATTCATTTACTCTACTCCCGTCACAAGCTCTCCAAAGACTGAGTTTGTCAAGAAGCATGCTTCATAAAGTAATATATTGGTGAATTATAGTATCTAGTATACTATTAGCAAAAGGAGCTTTACAGCATAAATCTCATTAAAAAATGATATAATGAACTCTCAGAGGAGCTAAAAATTAGAAGGGATTTGCTAGCCCCTTTCTCTTAAGTAGATTTTGACTACAGGCAAATCTCAGTCCAGACACTTGAGTGTGACCATAGATTATATTAAGAAAGGGTGATTCCCAGAATTCTCTTGGAGAGTTAGAGTCAGAGGAGGATCCTGGGCGGGCTTTGTTCAGTTGGAGGCACTGTACCTGTCCTGCTTTATTGTGATCCTGGCAAGCTGGGGCAGGAGATGTTTTGGGCTTCTCATTGTCATTTCTCTGACCACCTGAAGACAAGCTTCAAAAGCAATGGAACACAAGTTAATGTTTAATGCAATCTAGAACAGTGATCATTTTAAAGATTCTTTTAATCATGTGAACTAGTATGTGCCTTGGGGGGGGGGGGGGGCAGTGCACACGAGAGCCTACAAAAGCCAGAATTGAATGTTGAATCCTCTGGAATTGGAGTTGTGCATCATTTGACATGAGTGTTAACAACCAAACATAGGCCCTCGGGATGAACCAGATCTTAGCAAAGGATTTATGTCCCCAGGACAGTGACAATTTTAGAGACAAGTGTAAACATAAGATTTAAAAAAAAAAAAAAAAAAAAGGCCTGGTGGCTCCTGGGACAGAGGCAGATCTACAGACATAGAACTCTGTGAGTTTAAGGCCAGCCTGATCTATATCACCTGAGCAGGACATCCAGAGTTGTATAATAGAGAGACCTTGTCATTTAAAAAAGATACAGAAAAGGTATCTCAGTGGTTCCTTTCAGAATGGCTGCATGCATCCAAGTTAAAACTCTGTACTTCATGTCAGAGATGGGTCTTTTTGAAGTTGGCAAGGTCGGTGATGTCAAGAAGCTAAGTCATCTTGGAAATCCTCAGTTACAACTTCTGTGAAATGGGGATAAATTGATTCATTTCACAAAAATACAGTGCCAGTTTGCGATGTGATTCTTCTAGGTACAGGAAACGTAATGCAAAGGAAACCCACAATTCCCACGCACAATTCCCTATCCTCAAGGACTTGAGCACTGATCGGGATAGCCAGCTGGTAATAATAACAAAGGCTGTGCACTGAAGAAAGGGAGTGGTACATCACAAGTCAGTTTCCCCAGAAAATCCCTACCAAGAAGGAAACATTGGCATAAATGCCAGAGGAAGTGAGATGAACTGTGTGGGCTGCCAATTAGAAAGATATTTCAGGAGAGCGGATGGGAGCAAAGTCCTAGAGGTGGGAACATTTTTGGCTCTGTGTTGCTGGAGCGAGACAAGTGAAGGATGAGAAGCACAGGAGAAGTCAAGTCAGAGACCAGCAGGACCCTTGTTGCCAGCAGAAGGGTGATAGCTACAAGAGTGGGGGAGCCTGGAGGGTTTAGGTGGTAGATGCCATCATCTGTCTTACACAGGATTATTTTTACTGCAGCACTGAGAAAAATGAATGGATAATGTTGGTCAGATAACAACTTGACAGCATCCAGGGTAATCTAACAGGTAAATCTCTAGGCAGGTTTCTGAGAGCATTTCTAGAATGGGTTAGCCTAGGTGGTGAGACCCACCCTGGTCCCAGAGATGCCATTCCATGGCCAAGGTGAATGAAAGTAACGAAGCAAGCTGAACACCAGTGTCCATTTCTTTCTGCTTAGTTCTGACTATGACAGCTGTTCAAAGATCCTAGGCTGTGATATGCCCACCACTGATTTGTGACCCAAAATAAGACCTCTCTTTCTTAAGCAGCCTTCATCAGACATTTAATTACAACAACAGGAAAAGTAATGTAGAAATGATGGCAAAAGGGGTAGCCAACGGCCTGTGGAGCCTAAGTTTTACTGTGACTGTGATAGGTATCTTACCCACAATTCTGTCTGTGAGGAAGACACACTGCAGTGGTCGGAAACACAAAGAGAATGTGAAAGACTATTACCCCAAATGAATGGAAGAGCAGGCCCAGAGCCTGATTGACAAAACGACGTCTTCATTTCACAAGGACAGATCCCTCCAGCTCCATCCTCTGCTCCTCTGCCTACTGGGACCACGATCCCATCCCATCCCCAGTCTCCCGGGTCCTTCTCTGCCTGACATGATGCCTGCACCCCACATGGGAGGCCCTCCCATGATGCCAATGATGGGCCCTCCTCCTCCTGGGATGATGCCTGTGGGAACAGCTTCCTGGGATGAGACTTCCCATGGGAGGACACATAACCATGATGCCCGGGCCTCCAACGATGAGACCTCCCGCCCACCCTGTGATGGTGCCCACAGGGCCTGGCATGACCCGCCCAGACAGATAAGAGCAGAAGCGCTCCATCGTTTTGTACTCTTGTTGCTTCACCAGGAGATCTTGGTGCTAAGACTGTTACTAGATGCATGACAAGGAACTTGCCTTCCTAACAGAGAGAATGCTGCTGGAGGGAGAAGTGATACAAAAAAAAAAAAGTGTGGTTTTCACTTATATTGTGAAATGTGAAAATAAAATCGTCAGCTCTTAGAAAAAATGAAAGAAAGAAAGAAAGAAAGAAAGAAAGAAAGAAAGAAAGAAAGAAAGAAAGAAAGACAGAAAAAAGAAAGAAATGATGGTGAAAAATGGTAGGACAGAGATCATTCTAATAACTCAGAAGAAAGGCACTGGTGTGGACCAGGGTAGCAGCAATAGAGGTCCTGAGGATCGGCTGCGTTGCAGATGTGTTATCTAGATGTGCTCAAGGTGCAAGTGGCTGACTCTTCTGATAGGATATGGAACTTTGGCTTCCCCTCTATGCACAGAGTGCTTCCTACCACAACCCTAATCCCCTCCTCATAATCTCCTTCTCTTGTGTCCCTCAGGCTCCAGCCTCTTGTCAGAAACCAAGAACTGAGGTCACACGGGATGTGGGAATGGTTTCCAACATTACTCAGGAGAATGGCTTTAAATGTTATAAATATTTGCCAGTGTTTTAACTGTACGACTTGAATGTTATGCTAACAATGTAACAGAGAAAAACACATAGGGAAAGAACATCTTCACAGAGCAAACTCTCAAAGCAAAATGGTCGAGCATTTTAAGCATGTGAGAACCAAGAGAGTCTCTGCCAGCATCCCAATACGTGAAGTAATTCAGTACCAGGGAAAGAAGGCAATGGAGTGAGAGATAAACCTGCTCTTAAACCAGTACTCTCAGAGAGAGGGGTGGGCATGGATAAACTGGAAAAGCATGGAAAATAATTAAAATAGAAACCAAAGGGCCAACAACATGGTGCGAGAGAACTGACTCTTTGAAGTGGTCCTCTAATTAAAACAAACAGAAAAAAGGCAAGAGGAAATGCATCCTGTATATTAATAAAATATATGATACATAAGACACAAACAACCTATACTTATATTTAAAATAAAACCAAGAATGCTACTTTAAAAGCAGCACAAATGTAAAAGAAAGGAAATGTATTTTCAAAGTCGAGATACAGAAACCAGATATATATAACTCCGTTGTATATTTCATAGGAGGTAAACTACAAAACTAAGGAAATGGGAAATGACGATATTCTAGAAAACAATGGCTATGGATTTTTCAAAAAAAATCAGAACTCCTGTAAGGGTGAAAAATGCAAACACTTAGAAAGGAAACTCTTTAGAGATACAAGAGAACAGCTTAGATGTCTCTTTGGGACACCTAACAGAAGAAAATAAAGAAACCTCAATTCAATGATGAGCAAAAATTACCTTAGAACCAAGAATCAACAACATGATACTAATACACTTAAGCAGTAGAAAGAATAACCCTACCTAAAAGATAGAGACCTTGTCCAAAGAATCATCACAGAAGACATTAGAGAGACAGCAAAAAGCAGGTAAGTCAGAAATACAGGTGAATAAGAAGGAATGGAGTGTCAGAACCATGTGACAAACTCACATTCCATTTAACGTCACTATAAATCTGTCATATGATGCCTAGGCATCCAGAAATCAGCAACGCCTGTAGAGTTGGGAAGTCGTTTCTGGGAACAATCAGGCAGGCTGAGTGCTCCCTGTGCTATTTCTGCCTCAAATGAGTAACATTTATTCCCCTTACCCATAATGCATCATCTGCCACATGTGTCTGGATTTTCCTTTAGATGATCAGCCCTGGTCACCTCTGCAATCCCCATCGCCTCCCGCATAGAATGTTCTCAACAACAATTAACAAAGGAATGGAAGAATTATTAAGAGGCCCTGTGTTGTGGGAGAGTTCAAAATTGTATTTAGTAAATGCAAGAGAAAAAAAAGTCAATGAATTACTTTTCGGTGATCTTCCCCCCATTCCCACTTCGCTCAAACTTGTCCAGCGGGCTGACGCTTGTCCCTTTAGCAGGAGAGATAGATTGCCTATCACGGTGTTTCTTGGCCGACGAGATCTCTAAAATAAATAACAAATGCGAGTAACAAGTGACCTCAAACACCTAAATGGGTAGCTAAGTACGCATAAATTCTGATGGTTTTTACCAAGACATGGTTTCATGTAAGGTGTGCTCTTTTATTTAAATATCTCTTGTCCTATTAAGACAGGGTGTGCCCTAGAGTCCACCTCATGCATTTGTGCTATTTATCAGGACCTGGTCAAACAACGGAGATGCAGCCACCAAACAGGTAGTAGTGTGAGAGGCTGAAAGTTATGGGGTTAGAGCAAGGTACAGAGTTCCAGGAATAAAAGGTGTTTATAAGAAATAATAATAGTATTATTGGTGGCTATTGATGAATGTGATTTGAATGTGACGGTCCCCAAAGACTCGTGTATTTCAACACTTGGTCCCCAGTGGATCACCCTGTTTGAGAAGGTTAAGGAGCCTTTAAGAAGATAGGACATTGCTTGTGTGGCGGGGAGAAATCACTGAAGGTGAGCCTTGAGGTTTTACAGGCGGGCTCTACTTTCCCATCACTCTCTGCTTCCTGACTCCAGATGCAATGTGACCCACTGGTCTCTCAGGAGACCTGGAACCCAACCATAAGCCAGCATAAACCTGTCCTTCCTTACTGTTGCTTCTTGTCAGATTTTTTTTTCATAACAACCAGGAAAGTAACTAATACATTAACCTTATTTACCTTGGTATTTATTCACTTATATTTGCATATAAGTTGCTAAGCAACACTCCCTAGAGTGTAAGAGTTAAGAATAATAGACTATACCCACAAACCATTGGCCTACCCCAGGCTCCTTCTTCTTTGTCTGACTGGTCTTTCAACTTGCTCTTCCTTGGTCTGTTCTCTCCACCTTCCTCTCCAAAGACCTCCATGGGTGGTTTGTTCTCCGTCTCTTTGTGCTCAATCCTAAGAATGAATCAAGATGTTTGTCCTCTGCCCTGGTCCTGAACCAAGAGTGACTGTGTGAACTCTCAATTCTGGGAAACAACCCACCATCTCTCTGATTTCACAACAAACATACTTCTTTCAAGGGGGTGAAATATTCACCTTGCTAAATATGTAGCATGAACTCTCTTGGAAGCCAAATCTGAGTCTGCCAAGACCTCATACCCTTGTACCATGGGCCCCCAAAAGAGCTTGATATAAAGAAATTGCTTGAACACTTCAATTTAGATTCCACCCCACTTTGTTTTCAGTTTGAGTTCTTCTGTTTGTTTTACATCCATGAGAGATACCTGTCAGCTTAAAGTCACAAAATCATAGCCTGGTTATTGTACCATGCAATAATGATTTCTCTGCTTCTTCCTCCTTCCATTTCCCCATTCTCTCCCTTCCTTAAAAGAAGAAGGAGGAGGGGGAGGAGGAGGAGGAGGAGGAGGAGGAGCAGCTGCAGAGGGACGGTTTGGGAAGTGGTGTCCGGCTGGTGTGGACAGTTGAAGGGCTTCTTCAGTGTCGCTGTGAGCTCAGGGCACTCCTACTGGAGTGGGAGTGTGTGCCTTTAAGTAAATTCAAGGACCAAACTTCACAGAAATAAACTCTACCATTTGTTTTGAGTATTCAACTCTTCATCCCCATTTCAATATGCTCACATAGGATTCTGTAATTACCTCTTGGAATGCTTCAATCAAAAAACTATCCATTGAAGGAATCAGAGAAAGGACTGAAAGAGCTTGAAGGGGCTCGAGACCCCATAAGAACAACAATGCCAAGCAACCAGAGCTTCCAGGGACTAAGCCACTACCCAAAGACTAAACATGGACTGACCCTGGACTCTGACCTCATAGGTAGCAATGAATATCCTAGTAAGATCACCAGTGGAAGGGGAAGCCCTGGGTCCTGCCAAGACTGAACCCCCAGTGAACGTGATTGTTGGGGGGAGGGCGTCAAGGAGGGGAGGATGGAGGGGAACACCCATCGAGAAGGGGAGGGGGAGGGGCTAGGGGGATGTTGGCCCAGAAACTGGGAAAGGGAATAATATTCGAAATGTAAATAAGAAATACTCAAGTTAATAAAGAAAAAAAGGAAAAAAAACTATCAAAAAAGGTTTATATAAGGTGGCTCAATGGGTAAAGGCACTTGCCTCCAAGCCTGATGAACCTGCACGAGTTCAATCCCTGGGGCTCACATGGGGAATGAAAGAGCCGACTCCTGTAAGTTGTCCCCTGACCTGCACACATTTCACAGCGGTATGCCCATATCCACACACAGATATATGCACAAATTAATTAACCAGTGCAAAACAAAGAGGACAGATAAATGTAGCTTCCCAGACAATGAAATCAAAATTATTTTGACTCCATTGGTTTATTTTTCAGGAGCAAAGTAGCCATTTCTTTCTGGCCTAGACATTCACCAGCTCTGTGGGCATTTTATCTACTAGGTCAGACTAATCTCTGAGTTCACTCTGATTCTTCTGAGCACGTGTCAACCAGCAATCCTAGGGGGAAGGGGGAGGGGTTGTTCCAAATCTAAACACAATAGGAGATCAGAGACATAAAATATTTGAGAAAAACATTACTCTATGAAGTTGGCTGTTGCCATCAAAGTTTCTTCCTCCTGATCTGAATGCCGATCAATGGTATGGCAATGGAGATTAGAAACACAGGGGCTGGAGACGTGGCTCAGTGGCTAAGATCTCAAACTGCTCTGCCAGAGGACCCAAGTTCAAGTCCCAGCACCCAAGTTAGGCAACTCCCAACTATATGTAACTCCGACCTTTGGAGAACCTGACACCTCTGGCCTCCAAGGGCACCAGCACTCATGTGTGTTAAACACACAGAGTTAAAAATAATAAAAATAAATATTTTAAAAGAATAAGACTGTCAGAGCATACTGGGCAGTGGTAACACATGCCTTTAATTTTTTAATTGCATTTTCATTTGCATTTTAAATGTTATCCCATGTCCTGGTTTCCCCTCCAGAAACCTGCTATCCCACACCCCCTCTCCCTGCTTCAATGAGGGCGCTCCCTCACCCATCCACCCACCCACTCCCTCCCACCTCCCCTACACTGAGACATTGAGCCTTGACAGGACCAAGGGCTTCTCCCTCCCACTGATACCTGACAAGGCCAGCCTCTGCTACCTATGCGGATGGAGCCATAGGTCCATTCCTGTGTTCTCTTAGGATCTGTGATTTCATCCCTGAGAGCTCTGGGGGGTCTGGTTGGTTGATATTGTTGTTCTTATGGGGTTGCAAACCCCTTCAGCTACTTCAGTCCTTTCTCTAACTCCTCCACTGGGGACCCTGTTCTCAGTTGAATGGTTGGCTGCAAGCATCCACCTCTGTGTTTGTAAGACTCTGGCAGAGCCTCTCAGCAGACTGCTCTATCAGGCTCCTGTCAACAAGCACATGCCTTTAATCCCAGTACTCCGGAGGTAGAGGTGGTTGATTTCTCTGAGTTCCAAGCCTGCCTGGTCTACAAAGTGAGTTCTAGGCCGGCCAGGACTACAGAGTAAAACCCTGCCTATGAATGAATGAATGAATGAATGAATGAATGAATGAATGAATGAATGAACAAACGAACGTGAGAACACAACACACAGTGACAGTGTATGAGTAAGAGCCAAACAAGGAACAAAACGCAAGCCTCCAGGGCTCTTCTTTCAATGTTCTTACTAACGCACTATTTTATTTCATTTGCTTAAAATAAAAAAAAAAGAATTAAACTAATTTACACCTCTATAAAATGAAGAAAATTGCAAGATGTATATTATACAATTATAATGAAGACTGACTATAATACTGAGAGATTTCCGAATCGTTGAGCAGCTACTATTGCTACTGTTACAATTAGTATTGCCAGCAGCAGCCTTCAAGAACACCCACCATCCTTGAGGATACAATGTGTTTGGTCATAGTAGTCAGTGCTTAGACTGGACATTTTGCTGGGAGCTGAAGGAAAAGGCTAGGGTGGAGGCAATGGAAGAAAACAGAGCAAACCTAGCAACAGAGTTTTACAAATGTTGCAAAAACTAAGATGAGCAGCATGTAGGGCCAGGATAACTTGGGTTCGTCTTTCTAAAACTTAAGCATAGAAAATATATGCAATAAACTTCTGGGCCGTGCTTATACAGAGACGGTAAAGAGGGAGAAGAAGAAAGGGGGTGAGAGAAACAGAGATGGAGGCAGGAAAGGGGAGAGAAGAGCAGAAATTAGTTTGGGAAACAAATATGCCCCAATAAGCAAGGCAAACTGGATCAACCCAGAGAATAAGACACTCACCTTGGAAAGGCCAGCGCGCTGTTGAGACGCTTTCCAAAGGACTCTCTGCTAGACAGCACTGAGTCCATGGTGCCAGGCCTCTGGAGGACAGAGACAGAGATTATGCCTGAGCTGTGACCCAGGGCAGACCAAGACACTGCAGGCTGCCTCCAAGACAATGCTACCAGTGTGGTTTGTATTTGTTCAGTGCTTAAAATCCAGCAATGAGTGGCCTCCAGTTCACCTGGGAAGCTGAAACTCAGTTCCACAAATGCTGCCTTCCCCCAAGTCATCTACTCTTTTTATAAATGTCCCTAAGAGTTGAAGCTTCTTTTAGACATCTTTGGAAAATGAGCAAATGTCCAGAAACTCAGATGAGTACAGCTCTGGTTCCACTCTTGGCCCACAGGGCCTTAAAAATAGTCAGCTCGGCTTGTGTCCCCCTGGGCACTGCTAGCCGCTGTGTGGCCTCAGGCACTAAGTTCACGGGGGTAACAATTGCCGCTGCCTTGTAGGATTTTAATGGGGTACTCCATGGACCTGTGTTCAAGAGCAGGCAGCCAAGAGTTATTGTAGTTATCACTTGATATAATAACCAAATTATTACCATGGATTAATATGTATAGTTATTTGTGAATGCTATAGCCTATAAAAGACTTTAAAGAAAATTCTAAAAGAAGGGATTTTTTTTAATCATTAAAATATGCACATAAGTGTCCCAGAGGACTATTTTATGGGACCATACTAAGGTTTAAATTATAGGACGTCTGCTGGTCAAACTACCACTCCCCACCACATTTCACAGTGTCTGCAGAGTAAATGAGATGTTGAGGAGCTCTGATTAGCCCAGAGCTCCAGGAAGAGATTCATCCAGACTGTCAAGCCAGCTGCCCTGCAGCCTGACTTCTCAGCTCCATAACACACTGTGTGCACAGTGCCCCTTGATCCTAACCAGAGGGACACAGCGTAACAACTTCATTAGCCAAACTCTCTGTCATACAATATATTCCCAAGGCTGGTTCTTTTGCAGAGTTTAAATGTTACACTTTAGAGTTCAGTGCACCAGATAAAACATCAGTTCCTGTTTGAATAGTGTTTAAAATTCAGCAGAGTCCTTCGGTTACAGAGAAACCAGCCAGGTGCTGGGGCCTTTCTTGTGAATTCGCAGATTCTGCCTTGTGTTCTCACAGTTTCTGTTTTCCACACACTGGGTCAGCATCCCTCTTAGCAATCCTGCTTAAAATAAGATTGCCTGGAAGACTCCAAGGAGCCTCCGTATACAGGGCCCCATCTCCCCAATCCCCACTGCACAAGTCCATGGAGGAAGACATGAACATCTGGACCATTTTCACAGTCTTTTCATTAAAAGAAAATATCAAGCTTTTGCTATATGGGATTTTGTGATGATTAAAGTAATTCCTGTCATTGTGATTAGTACCTAGCGGTGTACAAAAGGGACACTGATCACTGCATGAATGCTACTCATTATTCCTTTGCCTCTTTAAATTCTGTGCTAACTTATGAGAACGTCATGCCAGCTACTTAATGGTTAATTAACAGTGATGATGACACCCGTGAAGTTTATTTTATGACACTGTAAACTAGAAGCTAAAAACGGTGAAGCTCAGCAGTTACGAGCACTGGCTGTTCTTCCAGAGGACCTGGGTTGGAGTCCCACTGCCTGCTACACAGGGGCTCACAACTGTCTGTCAACTCCATTCTCAGGGGATCTGGCGCCTTCTTCTCTTAACACACGTGCACCGACAAATGTGGGCAAAATACATTCATTAAATAAATAAATAAATAAATAAACAAATAAACAAAGTGAAAGAAAAAAACCTTCAAAGTTCATTTGCATGACTTGGATTAGGGTTTGTTGCAAACTTCCTTAAGATGAACTAGCACAAGCTGCAAACACTGAGTGTTGGGGAACTCTAGGCTTGAATTCCTGTGCTAGCTTTATCAATCCACTTGGGCTTCACAATATGACCTCTCTACACCTCCACATTCTGCACAGAAAATCAGGATGACGATCCTACGATGCTGCTTTTGTAGTATTTTGGGATTAAATTGATAATGCATGCAGGAGAGCTTTGTCAGCAATAAGGTTCTATAAAACGTCCAGAACTATGAATTTCTATTGATCTTTCCATTCCTTGATTAGCACTGATTCAAACTTTGGGTGTCAAGGAATTGGTCATCTATAGTCATGCAACTCCACACACTCGGGAAAACTGTCACTTAAAGTATGTGAACAACACTTTCCTTTTTTTTTTTTTTTTTTTTCTTTTCCTAATGGTATTTTGGGAGGCAGAGAGGGTGGTTGGAGACAGGGTCTCCTGGCTTTCCTGGAACTCACTGTATTGACCAGGCTGGCCTCAAACTCAGAGATTGCCTACCTCACAAGTGCTGGGATTAAAGGCAGGTGACACCATGCCTGTTCCGAATAGACTTTAGTGACAGCACGCCCATTCAGAGCCACTGATTGTAAAGAGAGGTTATGTGATAACTACGTTTAATTATCAACTTACCGCTTGTTACTTACTATGCATTATTACTATTAATTTATTATCTAGAATTTTTGGTTGACAATTCTTGTGAAGGACTGTAATTCAGATTGTCCTGTGGGCACGTGTGTGGGGGACCATCTCGATTGCCTTTGTTGATGTGAAAACATGCAATTGAAAGTGACGAGCACCACTCCCTAATTTTGGTCCCCTGACTCCCCCAGAGTGCAGACTGTGCGTGTGGTCGGATTAACTGTTTTAAGTTCCTGCCACTTTACATGCCTGCTACGCCAGACTGTAACCTGAAGGGCAAGCTAATCTAAACCCTTTTCAGTTGCTTTTTGTCAGGCAGCAACAGAAATGAAACCAGGGAAGTTAGAAGAAGAAAACAATTTACATTTGCAAGGGCTTTAGTCAAGGTGCCGCTCCCGTCCACCGAAGAGAGGAAGTCCTTATAAAATCTCATCTTCACTTTGTTGTCTCTGATCGAAAGGACCCCAATTCCTTTGAATGTGAACTCCACGTTTTGTTTGATGGAAATGGATCTCGATAAAAAAAGTAATGTCTCTCTCACACATCCCTCTATTGTATCCCTGTTAAATGGACCCTCCAGGGATATCATGACAAAATTAAGTGGGACAACTGGAATATCACCTGGAGAAGAAAAAGAGTGGGAGAAAGGGGATTTTACTAGAGATACATAATAAAGATTATGATAAAGACATTTGTGTACACTTTTAATTACCTGATTAATATTAAAAACAGGATTATCCATACTTACCCCTTATACTTGTAATATTGGGACAGAAAACACAACGTTCAATGATACATGCACACTCTCACCTAAAAGTATATTTTGTTCATAATAAAAAAATTGTCGAAAAGGGCAGTGCAGATCTTCCTGGTTGCTGCCCCCGCGGAGAGCTCATAAGCAACACCCCACGAGCAAACTTGAGCCTCAGGACCACAGGTAAGACCAACTTTTCTGCTGCAAGCGACCTGCCTGGTGAACTCCAGACACAGGCCCACAGGAACAGCTGAAGAGCAGTAGACAGGAAAGACTGCACGCCCGAAAGCGGAACACTCTGTTCCCACAACTGGCTGAAAGAAAACAGGAAAACAGGTCTACAGCACTCCTGACACACAGGCTTATAGGACAGCCTAGCCACTGTCAGAAATAGCAGAACAAAGTAACACTAGAGATAATCTGATGGTGAGAGGCAAGCACAGGAACCCAAGCAACAGAAACCAAGACTACATGGCATCATTGGAGCCCAATTCTCCCACCAAAGCAAACACGGAATATCCAAACACACCAGAAAAGCAAGATCTAGTTTCAAAATCATATTTGATCATGATACTGGAGGACTTCAAGAAAGACATGAAGAACTCCCTTAGAGAAACACAGGAAAATATAAATAAACAAGTAGAAGCCTACAGAGAGGAATCACAAAAATCCCTGAAAGAATTCCAGGAAAACACAATCAAACAGTTGAAGGAATTAAAAATGGAAATAGGGGGTTGGAGATTTGGCTCAGTGGTAGAGAGCTTGCCTAGCAAGCGCAAGGTCCTGGGTTCAGTCCCCAGCTCCGAAAAAAAAAAAATGGAAATAGAAGCAATCAAGAAAGAACACATGGAAACAACCCTGGATATAGAAAACCAAAAGAAGAGACAAGGAGCTGTAGATACAAGCTTCACCAACAGAATACAAGAGATAGAAGAGAGAATCTCAGGAGCAGAAGATTCCATACAAATCATTGACTCAACTGTCAAAGATAATGTAAAGCAGAAAAAGTTACTGGTCCAAAACATACAGGAAATCCAGGACTCAATGAGAAGATCAAACCTAAGGATAATAGGTATAGAAGAGAGTGAAGACTCCCAGCTCAAAGGACCAGTAAATATCTTCAACAAAATCATAGAAGAAAACTTTCCTAACCTAAAGAAAGAGATACCCATAAGCATACACGAAGCCTACAGAACTCCAAATAGATTGGACCAGAAAAGAAATTCCTCCTGTCACATAATAGTCAAAACACCAAATGCACAAAATAAAGAAAGAATATTAAAAGCAGTAAGGGAAAAGGGTCAAGTAACATATAAAGGCAGACCTATCAGAATCACACCAGACTTTTCGCCAGAGACTATGAAAGCCAGAAGATCCTGGACTGATGTCATACAGACCCTAAGAGAACACAAATGCCAGCCCAGGTTACTGTACCCTGCAAAACTCTCAATTAACATAGATGGAGAAACCAAGATATTCCATGACAAAACCAAATTTACACAATATCTTTCTATAAATCCAGCACTACAAAGGATAATAAATGGTAAAGCCCAACATAAGGAGGCAAGCTACACCCTAGAAGAAGCAAGAAACTAATCATCTTGGCAACAAAACAAAGAGAAGAAAAGCACACAAACATAACCTCACATCCAAATATGAATATAACAGGAACCAATAATCACTATTCCTTAATATCTCTCAACATCAATGGCCTCAACTCCCCAATAAAAAGACATAGATTAATAAACTGGATACGCAATGAGTACCCTGCATTCTGCTGCCTACAGGAAACACACCTCAGAGACAAAGACAGACACTACCTCAGAGTGAAAGGCTGGAAATCAACTTTCCAAGCAAATGGTGGGAAGAAGCAAGCTGGAGTAGCCATTCTAATATCAAATAAAATCAATTTTCAACTAAAAGTCATCAAAAAAAGATAAGGAAGGACACTTCATATTCATCAAAGGAAAAATCCACCAAGATGAACTCTCAATCCTAAATATCTATGCCCCAAATACAAGGGCACCTACATACGTAAAAGAAACCTTACTAAAGCTCAAAACACATTGCACCTCACACAATAATAGTAGGAGATTTCAACACCTTAACTCTCATCAATGGACAGATCATGGAAACAGAAATTAAACAGAGACATAGACAGACTAAGAGAAGTCATGAACCAAACAGATATTTATAGAACATTCTATCCTAAAGCAAAAGGATATACATTCTTCTCAGTTCCTCATGGTACTTTCTCCAAAATTGACCATATAATTGGTCAAAAAATGGGCCTCAACAGGTACAGAAAGATAGAAATAATCCCATGCGTGCTATCAGACCACCACGGCCTAAAGCTGGTCTTCAATAACAATAAGGGAAGAACACCCACATATATGTGGAAGTTGAACAATGCTCTACTCAACAATAACCTGGTCAAGGAAGAAATAAAGTAAGAAATTAAAGACTTCTTAGAATTTAATGAAAATGAAGGTACAACATACCCAAACTTATGGGACACAATGAAAGCTGTGCTAAGGGGAAAACTCATAGCGCTGAGTGCCTGCAGAAAGAAACAGGAGAGAGCATATGTCAGCAGCTTGACAGCACACCTAAAAGCTCTAGAACAAAAAGAAGCAAATACACCCAGGAGGAGTAGAAGGCAGGAAATACTCAAACTCAGAGCTGAAATCAGCCAAGTAGAAACAAAAAGGACCATAGAAAGAATCAACAGAACCAAAAGTTGGTTCTTTGAGAAAATCAACAAGACAGATAAACCCTTAGCCAGACTAACGAGAGGACACAGAGAGTGTGTCCAAATTAACAAAATCAGAAATGAAAAGGGAGACATAACTACAGATTCAGAGGAAATTCAAAAAATCATCAGATCTTACTATAAAAGCCTATATTCAGCAATACTTGAAAATCTTCGGGAAATGTACAATTTCCTAGACAGATACCAGGTACCGAAGTTAAATCAGGAACAGATAAACCAGTTAAACCCCATAACTCCTAAGGAAATAGAAGCAGTCATTAAAGGTCTCCCAACCAAAAAGAGCCCAGGTCCAGATGGGTTTAGTACAGAATTCTATCAGACCTTCATAGAAGACCTCATACCAATACTATCCAAACTATTCCACAAAATTGAAACAGATGGAACACTACGAATTCCTTCTATGAAGCCACAATTACTCTTATACCTAAACCACACAAAGACCCAACAAAGAAAGAGAACTTCAGACCAATTTCCCTTATGAATATCGACTTAAAAATACTCAATAAAATTCTGGCAAACCGAATCCAAGAGCACATCAAAACAATCATCCACCATGATCAAGTAGGCTTCATCCCAGGCGTGCAGGGATGGTTTAATATACAGAAAACCATCAATGTGATCCATTATATAAACAAACTGAAAGAACAAAACCACATGATCATTTCATTAGATGCTGAGAAAGCATTTGACAAAATTCAACACCCCTTCATGATAAAAGTCCTGGAAAGAACAGGAATTCAAGGCCCATACCTAAACATAATAAAAGCTATATACAACAAACCAGTTGCTAACATTAAACTAAATAGAGAGAAACTTGAAGCAATCCCACTAAAATCAGGGACTAGACAAGGCTGCCCACTCTCTCCCTACTTATTCAATATAGTTCTTGAAGTTCTAGCCAGAGCAATCAGACAACAAAAGGAGATCAAAGGGATACAGATTGGAAAAGAAGAAGTCAAAATATCACTATTTGCAGATGATATTATAGTATATTTAAGTGATCCCAAAAGTTCCACCAGAGAACTACTAAAGCTGATAAACAACTTCAGCAAAGTGGCTGTGTACAAAATTAACTCAAACAAATCAGTAGCCTTCCTCTACTCAAAGGATAAATAGGCTGAGAAAGAAATTAGGGAAAATGACACCCTTCATAACAGTCGCAAATAATATAAAATACCTCGGTGTGACTTTAACCAAGCAAATGGAAGATCTGTATGACAAGAACTTCAAGTCTCTGAAGGAAGAAATTGAAAATCTCAGAATATGGAAAGACCTCCCATGCTCATGGATTGGCAAGATTAATACAGTAAAAATGGCCATTTTACCAAAAGCAATTTACAGATTCAATGCACTCCCCATCAAAATTCCAATCCAATTCTTCATAGAGTTAGAAAGAACAATTTGAAAATTCATTTGGAATAACAAAAAACCCAGGATAGCTAAAACTATACTCAACAATAAAACAACTTCTGGGGGAATCACCGTCTCTGGCCTCAAACAGTATTACAGATCAATAGTGATAAAAAAAACTATATGGTATTGGTACAGAGACAGGCAGATAGATCAGTGGAATAGAATTGAAGACTCAGAAATGAACACACACACCTATGGTCACTTGTGTTGACAAAGGAGCCAATGGAAAAAAGATAGCATTTTCAGCAAATGGTGCTGGTTCAACTGTCGGTCAGCATGTAGAAGAATGCAGATCGATCCATTCTTATCACCCTGTACAAAGCTTAAGTCCAAGTGGATCAAGGACTTCCACATCAAACCAGTTACACTCAAACTAATAGAAGAAAAAGTGGGAAAGAGTCTCGAACACATGGGCACTGGGGAAATTTTCCTGAACAGAACACCAACGGCTTATGCTCTAAGATCAAGAATAGACAAATGGGACCTCATAAAACTAAAAAGGTTCTGTAAGGCAAAGGACACTGTCATTAGCACAAAATGGCAACCAACAGATTGGGTAAAAAATCTTTACCAATCCTACATCTGATAGAGGGCTAGTATCCAAAATATACAAAGAACTCACAAAGTTAAACTCCAATAACCCTATTGAAAACTGGAGTACAGAACTAAACAAAGAATTCACAGCTGAGGAATGTTGATGGCTGAGAAGCACGTAACGAAATGTTCAGCATCCTTAGTCATTAGGGAAATACAAATCAAACAACCCTGAGATTCCACCTCACACCAGTGAGAATGGCTAAGATCAAAAACTCAGGTGACAGCAAATGCTGGCAAGGATGTGGAGAAAGAGGAACACTCCTCCATTGTTGGTGGGATTGCAGACTGGTAAAACCACTCTGGAAATCAGTCTGGAGGTTCCTCAGAAAATTGGACATTCCACTACCTGAGGACCCAGCTATACCTCTCCTCAGCATATACCCAAAAGATGCTCTAACATAAAACAAAGACATGTGCTCCACTATGTTCATCGCAGCCTTATTTATAATATACAGAAGCTGGAAAGAACCCAGATGCCCTTCAACAGAGGGATGGATACAGAAAATGTGGCACATCTACACAATGGAATATTACTCAGCTATCAAAACAATGACTTTATGAAATTCATAGGCAAATGGATGGAACTGGAAAATATCATCCTGAGTGAGGTAACCCAATCACAGAAAAACACACATAGTATGCACTCATTGATAAGTGGATATTAGCCCAAATGCTCAAATTATCCAAGATGCAATGCACGGACCACATGAAACTCAAAAAGGTGACCAACATGTGGATGCTTCACTCCTTCTTAAAATGGGGAACAAAAATATCCATAGGACAGGATAGGGAGGCAAAGTTTAGAGCAGAGACTGAACATCCATTCAAAGCCTGCCCCACATGTGGCCCATACATATACAGCCACCAAAACTAGATAAGATGGATGAAGCTAAGAAGTGCATGCTGTCAGGAACCCGATATAGATCTCTCCTGAGAGTCACAGCCAGATCATGTAAAATACAGAAGCAAATGCCAGCAGCAAACCACTGATCTGAGAACGGGACCCCTGATTGGAGGAATTAGAGAAAGGATTGAAAGAGCTGAAGGAGCTTGCAACCCCATAAGAACAACAATGCCAACCAACCAGAGCTTCCAGGGACTAAGCCACTACCCAAAGACTATACGTGGACTGACCCTGGGCTCCAACTTCATATGTAGCAGTGAATAGCCTTGTTGGGGCACCAGTGGAAGGGGAAGCCCTTGGTCCTGCCAAGGTTGGACCCCCAGTGTAGGGGATTGTTGTAGGAGGGGCGTTAAGGGGGGTGGATGGGGAGGGGAACAACCTTATAGAAGGGGAGGGGTAGGGGTTAGAGGGCTGATGGACAGGAAACCTGGAAGGGGAATAACATTTGAAGTGTAAATAAGAAATACCCAATTTTGAAAAATGGAAAAATTAATTAATTAATTAGAAAATAATTGTCTATGTAAATCGTCTAACAAGGATTTTATTTTCTCTAGGGAATGGAGCAGTGCTGAACTGCTTCTATTCTATTTGTAGTTTTCTGAGATCTTCAGCTCCCTAGTCTTTCAGAATACTCTGCCGCAGTGTTTAAGAATGTCTCCTAGCTATCATACCATCTTTAGATAATTACAAATACTGTAAACACTAAATGTTTGAAAAGATAGACATCTTCACTGGAAGTTATCTTTTGTAAAACTAAGTCTTACACAAAGGAATCAACGAATTCGAAATGCAGAAAGGTTTCCTTCCCCAAGGAGCTCGTAAATGACAAGCAAATGAACAAGATTGCATCATCCTTGATAGGAAGCAGGGATCTGTTTGACTGGAACTGGTGTAGGAGCTGTGAAAGGTCCACGGGGCAGAAAAAAGTCAACAGCAAAGAGATGACTGTGACAAATAGCAGTAACAAATTCCACTGGCAGAGGTGCAAGACCCAGAGACAATGCTCCAAGAATTCTCTTAACATGAATTACTTTCAAACGCTTGTTTACTGCTGAATGTTAAGAATTAGCAGCAGTCCTACCAGATGTGACCTTCACTACATCAGCCCAGTCTCCTTCACAGTAAACAGTGGTTCTCTAATATCTCTCTCTCTCTCTCTCTCTCTCTCTCTCTCTCTCTCTCTCTCTCTCTCTCTCTCTCTCCTTTCTCTTCTCTTCTCTTCTTCCCTTCTCTTCTTCCCTTCTCTTCTCTTCTTCCCTCTCCTCTTCCTTCCCCTCCCCTCCCCTCTCCCTTCTCTCTCCCTGCCCCCTCTTCTTCTCTTTAATGTTTCTTAAAGTAGAAGGTCAGCTTGCCTGCTTTCCCATTGCATCTCTGCATAAAGTCTTCCAGTCCACTTATGTCAGGGAAGACACTTTCTCTCACAGTGGATGAGCCAGTGGACAGTTGCAAATCTCTCCTCTTCTAACCTATCAGGGTTTTCTCTTATACCTGTGACATGATTCTCCAACTTCCTCCTTGGTCTACTTGCTGGTTTCCTTCTTCTTTTACTCCTTATACCAAGGGGTTTGGGCCATTGTTTTGATGTTCGTGTATTTATTGATTTGGGAGGGTTGGTTTTTCCACAGGATTCTATCTTTGCTACCTCTTTATATCCTCTACTAGGTAAACTCACTCCCACCTAGATCTGTGTTCTCTGAGTCTTTTCTAAGGCCTGGGATTATCTCTGTCTAAATATCCCTAGGAGAATGCCAGAGCTTGTTATATTACCCGTCACAATGAGCACTCACTGCTCTCCAAGCAAGACATCTGAGTAACTCTACATAGCTTTCCCCATTCTTACCTAGTCCCATCAGATCTCGCCTGAACTGCCTCCTGTTCCTTCCACACTGATTCTGCCTCCCCTAGAGCTTTTGTCTTGTTTCACCAACTTGCAGTAACCCAAAGGGCTCTATCTAAACTAAGAATTGAATTAGTTGCAAAATGTACTGCTACAAACCTGTCAGCTGTTCCCATAGGATTAATCCTAACACCCTTATTGTGTGAGTGGGCTTTACCTATTACTTTTCCATAATTACGTCCCCCCAATTCACTACAGTCAACAGACATGCCCAGGCCTTTCCCAATGGGGTTCACTCTGTTTTGAAATCTTGATGTGTTCATACAATTCCTGAGATATTGTTTCACAGTTTCTCTATTGGTAAAGCCTCCCCCGATGGAGACAGACATGTTTTCCTATGCATCATATCTGATCTAATTCCTGGACTAAGGCTGCTTTTTTTGCAGTACTTAATCCTGAGTTTCACTAAAAGTTTCGAAGTAAGAGCCACAGTTTACTGGCACTGAAAACTACTCTACAGAGTTGGATTTTCTAGTTAGTTAATAATGAATAATTTTAACTCCAAATCTAAGATGTAGTAGACAGTTTGTTCTTTTGAACTACTTAATTCTGATATTTTTTAAATATTTATTTAATGTATATGAGCATTCTGTTGCTGACACACCAGAAGGAGGCACCAGGGATTCAGTTAGAGACGGTTGTGAGCCACCATGTGGTTGCTGGAAATTAAACTCATGACCTCTGGAAGAGCAGACAGTGCTCTTAACCACCAAGCCATCTCTCCAGCCCAATTCTGATATTTCTACACCCTATAAAAAAATGAGTTGTAGATCTAAAGAACTTTTAAAGATTATGATACAAGATCCAAAGTGAAGAATAAACTCAATTCTAGAGCAAATGTATTCTTTAACAGAAATCCACTTTATCCCTATTTCCTTTCATACCATTTCATGAGTCAAAATTTTAGGTGATTGAATTTTCTTCAAACCTACCATATTGAATAAATGCAAAGTAAATTTTAAGCATACTTTGTTGGCATTTGTTTTCCAGCCTATCTTTTGTTTGCTTGTTTGGTGGCTTTGGTGTTTTGAGGCAGAGCTTTACTCTGTTGACCCAGCCAGCCTGGAGCTCACTGTATAGCTCAGAGTGGCCCCAAATTTGTGGCAATCCTCCTGCCTCAAGAGCAGGGATTCCAGGTGTGTCTGGACACCTGGCTTGCTTTCTTCTTTTCATAGAGAGTTAGGCTGAAAATGAATTTTCTGGAGAGTTAGCTTAGAGGAAAGTTACACACTTTCTACTACTGCTGCCAAGGATAGACCATTTCTCTTTAACCACAACTGCAGACTGAAGGACACTAGGAGGAACACAGTCCTTGGGAGCCGAGCCCTCCACAGTGCACAACCAGCACAGCAGGATCGGTGAAGGCCACACACTGAGACTGGGTGTAAGTATATAAATACAACATGGTTCACTTTGATTTGCTTCCACCATAGCACTAGAGCCCTCGATAAATGGAAGGCAAGAAGGAAAAGGAAAGGAAATTTAAGAAAAGGAAAGGAAGAAAGGAATTATGGAAGGACTGTTTTAGGGTATAAAAACTATAAGTTAATATAAATTAAGTGCAATTTAATTATATACATGATAGAGACATTATTCTTTTTCACAGCAAACTGAACAAAGTTTCTTTCTCTCATTACCCAGAGAACCTAAATTAGATTTCTCTACTTTATAGACACTTTTAATTTCTTAGACTCTGAAACATGAGTATAAGCCTGTAGAACTCGGTTGCACAGTTTTAAATGAACTTGCTGTTTCCATGACTCTTAAGTTATTAGTGTTTAAAATGGATTCCACAGACTGGTAGAATGACTCATTGAGTAAGGACATGTGCCACCAAGCCCTGAGGACCTGAATTCAATCCCTAGGACCTACATGGTAGGAAGGCTATGATTCCCATAGATTGTTATCTGACCCCCCACATGACATGTATCCTGTGACACAAAATACACACACACACACACACACACACACACACACACACACACACACACACACACAATGAAGCATAAGTCTCTCAATATGGCGCTGACAAAGTTTTGCCCTCTCCATTTGTCCAAATAGGCCAATACATTTCTGGAAAAATCTCAACTGCAAAATGATTTACCAGGAGAAAATACTTTGTTTTGTTTAAGTCCATGGGTCTGCACTAACTTCTCTGACATGATAAACACGGGCCTCTGCACAAGAACAAACTTCTTGTTTCCCATCTCAAGCTGCTGCCTCGTGAAAGTGAACGTTCCAAGTCCAGAAATCTGCACTCCCTGAAAGGACAAAAGGAGACAAAAGAATAATGCACACAATTCCATTAAAGGAACAGAGTTTGATAATCAAACAATTGCCAAAAAGAAACTGAAGATTCAAGCCTTAGGCTTAAAAATCCAGTAATCTCTGTGAGGCCTTGGAGATAAATGTACTATTTCTATGAAGATGTTTATGGGTACCATAGCTTTTAAAAATTGATATCAAATCTATACAAATACCTATACAACATAAATTCAATCATTTCCAATTTACTGAAGTCTTGGTTTTCTTATTCTCTCAGATTTTATGTCCTCCATTTAAAGTCAGAAAACTCACTAGTGGGAGAGGCAGTGGATGGATGAATGAGCAAGTACAGTCAGATGTGACAATGTCATAATGAAGTATGGTCAGATGTGACAATGTCATAATGAAGAACAGTCAGATATGACAATGTCATAATGAAGTACAGTCAGATGTGACAATGTCATAATGAAGAACAGTCAGATATGACAATGTCATAATGAAGTACAGTCAGATGTGACAATGTCATAATGAAGAACAGTCAGATGTGACAATGTCATAATGAAGAACTGTCAGATATGACAATGTCATAATGAAGTACAGTCAGATGTGACAATGTCATAATGAAGTACGGTCAGATGTGACAATGTCATAATGAAGTACGGTCAGATGTGACAATGTCATAATGAAGAACAGTATCTCATGTGTTAACTAATGAAATTGGGTACGTAGATAAGATGAAATAGAATCAGACAAACCAGCATCCAAGGTATCACCTGCAATGTAATCTTGAACAATGAGTAAAAGCAAATACCTCTTGACCTCAAGGTCTCTAATATGATACGCAATGCCCTAAAGATATTATGCACCAATGGTTACGAACTCAAATCTATAAAAGCAGAAAAATATCCAGGGAGTGAAAGGAACCAGCTGGAGTATATAATGGCCAGGATATGCGTACATCTTTTATGCAAAGGGGAGAACCAAAAGGGCTGCAGCCATGGTCACATGCAAAACCATTAAACCTGTTAATTTTTCAAGAAAATAGGGAGGAAAAAAAGCTTTACAAATAGTCTGCCAATTTTAAAAGGTGATAAATAATTCAAATTCCCAAACCAGACAAAATAAGTTTGAAGAGTTCATTCAGCCATTGACTGTCATAGTTAGGACATGTGAGCAGGGTATAAAAGTTCTACAACCTCCTAACTGCCTCCAAGCTACTCCCAAAAATCTCTGCATAGTTCTATAGCATTTAAACTCAAGACTGAACTCGAAGAAACAGTCTAATCATAGGCAGTTTCTCTAGCTAAATTCACTTCCTGTATTTATACATTACAGTTACAAGTTATTCCCAAAAAAATGGCAAAACAAGAGATGTTATATTCTTCCACATCCATGCCAGGAACTATCAGCCACAAATAGACCTCATCAAGCTTCTTTACATAAACCCAGACTGAGCAACCTGTGCTCTCAGTATCACTAATAAAGAAAGGTTTTTTTGTTTTTTCGGTTTTTTTTTTTTCTTTTTTTTCGGAGCTGGGGACCGAACCGAGGGCCTTGTGCTTGCTAGGCAAACGCTCTACCACTGAGCTAAATCCCTAACCCCATAAAGAAAGGTTTACAAATGCATTGTCTAAGGATAATATCCAGCTTGCCACAAATCCTACATGTATCAAAAAATAAAGATAGGAATAAAAATAAAGGAGTGGCAACCTACACTACTCCCAGCAAAATTATTCAAGCCTGCATAAGAAATAGCTCTCAGACTACTGTGTTGAAATTAGAGTGTAACGCCTAACTTGTGCATAGCTAGCTGCCGTTCCACAAAATCTGAAACATTTCCCCAGATAGTAGAGACTTCTGAAATTCAAACAAAAATGAAAACAATTTATGTGAGCAACCATGTAATAGTATTTAAGCCTCGTAAACAAAAGTGTAAATATGAAATGAATTAAATGGTAGTAACTTCTAATTCATACAGAACAGAATATGAAAGCATTCCTCCAAATTAACTTTCCTGTTAACTAAAGGTTATGCCTATAAGTTCCAAAGATATTGTTTTAATTACAATAATAGGGCCTGGAATGTGACTAAGTGAGCAGTGCTCACCTAGTGTGTATGAGGTCCTAGCTCCAAACCTCAGTACTCCAACAAAAGGGGGTGTTGTGTGACTTGGTGGTAAAACAGGCATGAGTCCCTGTGCTCAATCTTAGTACTGTTGAAATAATAATAATAATAATAATAATAATAATAATAATAATAATAATGTAAAGAAAATCTCTCCATAATAAAAGGAATTTAGTCATGCTTCATTTTATCTAATACATGGAGTATTAATCACCTAAAATCTAGTTGATTTTTCCTTAGTGACTACATTCACAACCATTCTAAAGTGTTCACTCTGGACCACCTAGATTAACAGGAACATGAACTCTTACACTGTCCTATAACACAGGAACAAAGTCAAGGGCCATTGAGACATGAAAAGGCTGCCTACTCTGTACATTAACTGTCCCTACTCATCTGTTTTTGCTAAATTCTTAAATAACACTTTCCATGTCTATGTGTCACTGTTAGACTCCTGCTGTCCCCTCTCTCCACTGCTATTGCTCTGTGGGCTTCCTGTGCATCCCAATTTACTCCTTCTCATATGATGTGTTCTGGAAACAAATAAACTTATATATATCTACAGTAATAACTTGTAAAAAAAACTATCAAGGTCCTAAGACCATTTTTAATAATTATATAGACATCATAATTCTATTTTGATTTGAAGGCTTTCTGTATTTATTTTCTTATACTCAATTTAGTTCTTCTTCCCCTAACCTCCAAAAACTAGCAAAAACAAACAAATGAACAAAATCAATTACCAATACTACATACAATGTTGACATGTGAAATGAATATGTAGTCTAGGTAAGAGTAGCACTTAACAATTTAGAAAATTATGCCTCACCATGCTAAGTCTAAACATATATTTTTGGTGATAATTCCCAATTAGGAACTTTTCACAAATCAAGAAGGCTAGATTTTAATTAAAAGAAAAGAAAAAAGTCTTTTGATAATTTCCAACGACTACAACTTGGGGACATGTTTGAAACTAGCCACAAACGGCAATTCTTCTCCAACAATGCAAACATTATTCTTCTCTTAATGGTTTAAACTACTAACTAAAGCAGGAAAATTAGAGCCTTTGATTCTGACATATCAGGGTTATGAAATACTTTTTACTAATAATGTGTCAGGAAACAGGAAGATTTGCTGAACAGGAAGCAGCAGTTTTTCTCATGACCATCTTGGAACCAGTTTAAAGATGGAAACTCATGACCACTGATCAAACAAGTGTGAACACAAGACACACTGTGAACCGATAGTGTGTGGTCTTTACAAATCTTGCCTTTCCTCCACCATGCCCCATCCTAAGGAAGTCACACATCCCCCTCCTGCTCCATACCCAATAGCCCAAAGAATTCAACCCCTTGTTGCTAAGAATTAACAAAGTCTATCAAAGGCCAGCAGTGATGCTGCATGTCTTTAATCCCAGCACTTGAGAGACAGTGGCAGGTGGATTGCTGTGAGCATGATCTACATAGAACGTTCCAGTACAGCCATGGCTACTTAGTGAACCCTGACTCAAGGAAGTGGGGCTGGGGAGAAGGTGGTCTGTCAATCAATCCCAAGTATGTACTGAGTTAAAAACTCTCATTGTCAACATAAATGTCATTAACTCACTAACAAACATCTCACCCTTCTAATTTACATGGAGAAATTTCAGGATTGTGATGGCAAAACTGATAAACAGTTTATGACCACATAAAACATAGCTCATATTTCAGGAAACTTATCTGTACCAAAGAGGAAATGATTTAACCAGGGCCAGGAGAAACTGTACACTTTGTAACCAAACCCTGATGAAAAGCCTTTGATTTAGCTGGGAATTTGAGCCTGGTCTTTGTTGATTGAGATAATGCATCAAAGTCTATGGTGAAGTTTTATTCATTAAAGACAGACAGGCAGAGTTACACAAAAGAAGAGTTAATTATTTAAACGGAAGTTTGCTATTTCTCACTGGAGAAAGAGACTCTAGACCTCTACAATTCAACTAGAATAGATTTGTAAATGTTACCAATTAGGATTCCTAAATAATTTGTTCTGATGACCAAACTTTAGAAAGGTTATCACTAAATCTCAAAATGAAAATAATTATAATTTCAATACTATCTAAAAATCAATTTCAATGTAACCTATGACATTAGGCTGAAAAGGAAAAAGTCTGATCATTTGACAAAACCCAGCATTCCTCCCCACACAGACACAGAGAGAGAGAGAGAGAGAGAGAGAGAGAGAGAGAGAGAGAGAGAGAGAGATTCAGAAAACTAGTATCTTTGTTGACTCTGCATCTGTACAAAAAAATATCTGAGATGGCTAACTTATAAAGAAAAGGAGTTTCTGGAGCGCAGAGTTTTGGAGGTGTTGTCGGTTCAAGATCAGGCATCCCGGTGATTAGGCCTTTGTGTGATGGGGCATCACAGTGGGAGAGTTTGTGTGTGGAAGAGGTGTGTGGTCAAATATGAAACTGAAGAGTGCGAGGAGAAGAAAGGACTGGCGTTCTGAAATCCCAAGGACACAACTTTAATGATCCTCTTGGAAGAACCTTTTTCAAGTGAACTTGTGTTTTTCACACCCTGGAGCCTTAGGTGAGTCTCTCTCAAGTCACCTTCTACGTTGTCCCAGCAAAGACTGTAGGATTCCCCTTAATGGTGGTGGTCTCTTTAACAGGGATAGCAGACTTGAACTCTTTCAAACTCTTCTGCTATGAAACTGCATATTCCTTATCTCTTTTCTGGTCTAATTTTGCTTTAATTTCTCACTATTAATCAAGCTAAAAATTAATGGCCGTGGCATAGCCTGAATGTTACCCCATCTTGAAATTCCCTCCACTAGGTAAATCACTCTGTTCTTTTTAAATTCATCTTCACACAAATCTCTAGCAGATTTGGCAGATCATAGCCACTTTTTTGGCCCTCAGTATCCAGCATAAATGGCCTCTCATCGATTCTTGATACAGTCTTGGTTCTCTTCTTGACTCTCACAAGCAGTCTCTGTTTTCACACTCCTATCCACACTTTGGTTTTCTAACTCTCACCAGACTGAGCCATCAAGCTTTGAGATCAACTCTCTAGCAACAACTCAGAACCCTTCTACATAACTCCCATAAGCCAGCTCCAAAAAGTCTATGCACCCCAAGGTCAGGGGTATTGCAACAATTGACCCCGCTTCTGTGTATATTATATATACTCAGCAAAAGAACGTAAGAAAGGGAGGGTTATTTTGACTCAGGATGTAGGCCACCATTATGGAGAAGGCACAATGACTACAACGGTCCAGTCTGTGGTGCAGGAGTTTCACATGAATTGAGAAGCAGAGAGTCCAGTCTGGGAGCAGGGCCATACTATAACCCTCAGAAGAATGCCCCAGTGACCCATCTTTGCAAACTAGGTTGCACAATGTCCCCCACACAGTGCCACCAAGCTGGATCTAAGTGTTCAGACATATAAGCCTATGGGAGTCATTTCACAATTAAATTACGATTATCAAGGTTAATAGATAAAAGTTAAGTTTTTTTATATATTTGCAATGAAAAAGGAGAGTTTAAAAATTAAATACAACACAACTTACATTAAAATTCTAAAAAACGAAACATTTAGATATAGATCTTTAAAACGTGTATAAAATCCATGAGAAAATGTTTACAAAACTGATGAAGGACATCAAATAACTGTGTGGTAGAACACTTTGTGGATAAAAAGGTTCAACATGTCAGCTTCCCAGTGAACCATTTTTTTATATCAACAAATTCATTTGAAGCTTACAAAGAGAAGCAAGACACAAAATAACCAACGAAATGCTCAGAGACTTAACAGGCGGGCTAGAGGGTACATGACTTTCAATCCCAGCACTCTGGAAGCAGAGGCAGGCAGAACTCCCTCCCCTCAAGGTGGGCATGGGCATAGGGGTGCTGACTCTTCTCAGAAACTATGCTAAAAAATGGACTGCATCTTGCTACTGCCCCAGTGAGTTTTCTGTGAAAATTATCTGTTTCTTTTCTTTAAAACACCTGCAAGACATCAAGGACAAAAATAGCCACGCCCTTTCGTGAACTCTGAAAGTCATTTGGGAGTACAGTAGGAATACTGTTCTCTAGGTAGCCACAAGGGTTTTAATCTACCCTAGGTAATGTGGGGTAGGTTGTTTTCAGTACTTAGTACCAATCAGGCAGTGTGTGGCTTCTTTTTTTTTTTATAAAACCCAGAGACAAACACACACACACACACACACAAGCAACACCTGATGGCTCAAGTCTGGCCATAGGAAAATAAGCACAGTAAGATCTAAGACCACACACACACACACACACACACACACACACACGCCTGCATTAAATCACTTACCCTCTTGGCTCAGCGACGGTAGTGTGGGCAGCACTTGCCTGCACAGGTCCTGAAAACCTGGCCCAATCCTGTCCAACATCTTCGGTCCCGATTGACTCCGTGGTGGGTCCTCGATAGATAGTCTCTTCTTTGTTATATGGAGTTTGCACTAAGGTGATTTTCCCACCCTCCAGCCCTCTTTACCCGGAATTTAGGGTGTGCTTTTAAAAGTCTTGATATGTTTTGATATTATTTTTCCTTAAATAAACATTCTTGGTCGCCGTCCCTCCCCAGTGATCTGGCTCACGGATAACCTGTTCCCCCAACACGAAGCCAGAGCACTGTCCCTCGCTAAGCCAGAAGTGCAAATCCACGCCCACCCAAACAGCAAGGGCCTCCTGCAGATGGAGGGTGAAGGGCTGCTGAACCGAGAAGGCATTGGGAAGGGAAGGCAGAAAGCGTTGCTATGACGCGACAAAGGCTCACTCGGTTGCTAGGGCCTCAAGGCCCGGCCCTCTAAGAGAATCCGATATCTAGAGAGCTCAGACAGCCACTTCAAAAAGTCATTTTTAAGAAAGGAAAAAACAAACAAAACACCAACAAAAACAAACAAACAAATAAAAACATCTTTGTTCTTTCGCTCTTGCTCAGGGTAACGGGAAGACCTGGCCTTGAAGGTGTTCCATATTGAAATCACTCAGGGCAAATGGTGATAGCAGGAGAGTGCACTTTGCCAACAGTGAAGTCGGATCTGAGTGAGCTAAACCTTGTCAGGTTTTGTTTTGTTTTGTTTTGTTTCCAGGCTCTTCCCTTTGGAACTGGGGGAGGGGGGAGGCCCGCTGGAGAGTGAGGGCAAAGTTCATGCTTTTATTTCTGCTTTCTTTTTCCCCTTCCCTATAGAGAAGAGAATGAGGCAGACCTACTCCTGCCTACTACTTTGGTGTTCTCTTACCTGCTAAGTATGCACGTCAACCTCATCCAGAAACAAGGCTGTCAGTACCACAAAAGTGTCCTGCCTTCCTTCCCCTGCTGTCATTACTCCACCTTAAACTATACATTAGCTTTGACAGTATTTGAACTATTTTAAGACATATAATATTGTTTTATCTGGATCTAGTGTGTGTGTGTGTGTGTGTGTGTGTGTGTGTGTGTGAGAGAGAGAGAGAGAGAGAGAGAGAGAGAGAGAGAGAGAGAGAGTCATTTATGTGGCAGCTATCTGTGTTCATTTGACTTACCTATTTCTGTGTGAACAAAGGACACGTTATCCATTTCCCTGTTGAGGATCATTTGATTCGTTTTCATGTGTGGACATTGGGAATAGTACTACTGAAAGCATCCTCGACCAAGACTCTTGTTTTTTGTAATATCCACTCATCTCTCATGTGTACGGAACTCAAAGCACATTGGTGGGTCATGGAAAAGACGTGGTTGGTTTAAATTTCCACTGTGGTTGCTACTGTGGAGAGCCCGGAGGAGCTGTTAGCGTGTGATGTCATCAGAGGCCAGAGATGTTAAACCACCTGAAAGGAGAGAGAGGTGTTCCACGGCTGCCATTTTTAAACATCTTATCTGATTTACACATAAGTACCAAACCCAAAAAAGGCAGCTTTGCAGCTGAGAATAAAAAGGTTCGATCCATACAGTTGAACCAGGATGCTTGCCCTTGTGCTGCACTGATGATGACCGTTACACAGATAGCATTAGGCCTGGCAGTGGTCATACTTGGGCATCAACACATTGGCACACAGTATCTGTGATGGTTAGTTTTAATTGTGAACTTGAAACAGTGTGGACAATGTGGACTCACTTGGAAAGAGTCCCAATGAGGGATTCACTAGATTAGACTTGCTGTCTGCCTGACTGTGAGGATTGCCTTGATTTTGTTAACTGAGATGGGAACACCCAGCCCACTATGGGTGGCGCTGCGCCAGGGAGAGGAAATCCTAGACCCTGTGTGTGTGGACATGGGGATGAGCACACAGTAACTATGCACGCTTTCATTTCTCTCTGCCCAAACTGCAATGGTTGAAGTGCATGTTAGTCTGTCTTCCCTGATATAATGGGACTATAACCTAGAACTATGAGGTGAAATAAACCCCCTTCACCTCTACGCTGCTTTTTTATCATGGTAGTTTATCACAGCAACAGAATGAAGCTAGAATAACACTTTATATTACTTTTAATATCTCTATCATGCCGGGATACTGTATTCATTTTTTTTAAAGTATGAGTAAGTCAGTTCTACCACTCCTGACCATATACCCAAAGGACTAGCCTAGGCTATACTACATCCCTTCTCAGAAGGAGCTGAGGTGACAAGTATCAATAGCTACAGTGCATGAGAAGCAGAGGCAGAGAATCAGGAGTTCAAGGCCAGCCTGGGCTACACTACACCCTATCTCAAAAGGAACATCAGAAAGAATCCTCTAAAAAAATAAAAATAGGGGCTGGGGATTTAGCTCAGTGGTAGAGCGCTTACCTAGGAAGCGCAAGGCCCTGGGTTCGGTCCCCAGCTCCGAAAAAAAAAAAAAAAAGAACCAAAAAAATAAATAAATAAATAAATAAATAAATAAATATAAAATTGCTTATTTTTAGCCATACTTCATGTACAGCAATATGATTTACCTATTAAATAACACTATGTAGAATGACTTGATATACTTTTAAACATAAAAAAAAAATTGCCCAGTACTGAATGGTCATTCCTAAAAACCATACATACAGGTATCACTATCCAGACTGAGAAGGTTGGATTTATGTGTTTAGGAATATGTACAAAAGCATAGACATATGTAACAAATTAATGGGAAAAGAGGCTATGAATTGGAATAGCAAGGGAAACTATATCAAGGGTTTGGAGAGAAGAAAGAAAAGGGAGAAACAATTTCACTATATTATAATCTCAGAAAAAAGGCATAATTTTTAAACAATTATATAAAATAAAATTAAAAATTTAGGTTGAAAATGTATTTGTGACTACTCACTCCTGATCTGTGTCACACAGTGGTCCACAGAAAGAATAGAAAATCTAACCTTAACAGGAAATTGCGTTGGATTCGTTTGGAATGCAAAAATGGTTCTCGATATTTTGACACACCAAAGGAAATAAATTCTCTCCTCCTTTCTGCCTTGTGCCCTTTCATCTGCACTCTTCCCTTTCTCATCCCCTAATATCATCCTTTCATGGTCTCCTTGTTTGAAGGATCAGCAATAAGCAAAACAATGAACACTCTTGGCTTCCCAGTGAGAGCACGCACAGGGAGCATGGCAGGGACCTCCTGAGGAGAGTTCAGACCCATGAGGGAAAGTGAATGTCTTCTCTTACAGGGTTCAGAATGGCCAGGGAGATCCCATGAGATGATGAGTAGCCCGCAGGATGTGCCTACAATCAGCTTACATCTTTTTCCCAGACATTTGGCCCCTTAGTTGATATGTATCCACCATATGGGATACGCCACTTGTAGCCTCTGTTAGCTTAGGCTGCTTGATAAACTCCCTTTGGGCAAGAGAAAATTGCAGACTCACAGACACCACAGCAGGACGCCTGTCATTTCCTTTACATCAACTGTGAAGGTGGAGAGAGAAAGAAACCGCAAATAACCTAACCCAAACCCAATGGGCTCTAGATTATTCTTACCAGTTCTCACATTTCCTTACTCCCCCTGCCTACTTCATGGCCATCTGTCGGTTCTGCTGACTTCGGTCCCAACAACCTTTAGAGTGGCCAACACCAGACACGGTTGACTAAACTAGCTCCTTGTAAGAGCTTAACTTCCACAATGAACTCCCCATTCGCTACAACAGAGGGGCTCTGCTTCTCAACTGAAGTCTGCTATGGGACTGATAGTTAAAGCTCAAGTATTCGATGACCCATTTTCTTTCAGTTTTATTTTAACTCCAGGAAACATAAGTTAACTCTAATACACTGCAAGTCTCTTTAATAACATATAACAAGTGTCATGTTCAAAGTACAAAGACAGTAGAAAGGGACTCCAAGAAAAAGATGCTAATTTTAAAGGGGGGAGGGGTGGCAAGCAGGAGAAAGAGCCTGGCATGGTGGAACATGCCTTCTGTACAAACATTCAAGAGGCAGAGGCAGGGGGATCTCAATGAGTTTGAGGCCGATTTGCTCTAAAGAGAGAATTCCAGGCCAGCAAGGCTATGTAAGACCCTGCTCCTAAATAATTAAAAATAGACTATATCAAAGAAGAAATAACATCGTCACTATTCTGCACCCTCTGCGGGACAGAAATCACACAATAGGACTTCATTATGTATAATAAATGTGGTCTCAATTAATAATAATATGATAGTGATCCTCATATGTAACACTCTCCACTTACAAAGAGGAGGGAAATCAATATTAATCTCTACACCTGGCCTGCTCCTCCTACATCACATCCATCTTTCCTCTGTCTCTCATATGCTACAGTAAGGAGCCTGGCGTTCAAAGACCTGCGTGTAAGCTTAAAATTAATATAAATGGGGGACTAGATAAATATTGATATTTCTCAACCCAATTTTCCTTTTCCTATACAGTGTTATGACAAAGAATGTTATGAAAGAAACACATACATCCAGATAAAAAGGTATATGGGACAGGGTCCTGAGGGACCTTGTACACTGGAGCTTCTGTCCCCATCAGGGAGTGTGCCATCTGTTACAGCTCAGACGTAAAATGTTCCCACAAACTTACAAATGTGTATATGGTCCTCAGAGAGAGAGAGAGAGAGAGAGAGGGAGACAGAGAGAGAGAGAGAGAGAGACAGAGACAGACAGAGACAGAGACACAGAAACAGAGAGACAGGGTCAGAGACACTAATTAATGGAGTGGGGCCTAGCTATAGAAACTAGCTCACTGGAGCAGGGGTCGGAACTTGAAGTCTGTAGATTGACTCAGCTGAGCTTCCTGTTCCTCTGTCCTTTGGTGGAGAGAATTCACACTGCTGATGGAACAGCCAAGAGCTATGCCTGCTGGCACTTCCCCAACATCACAAACTATATCCTTAAACTATGGCCTAAAATGAGCCTTTCCTCCCCCATTTGCTTCTTCTCATTTTTGTTTTTGTTTTTGTTTGTTTGTTTAATGTATTTATTTAATGCTCTGCTGCCTATACATTCCCCTGCCTGAAGAGGGCATCAGATTCCCTTACAGATGGCTGTGAGCCACCATGTGGCTGCTGGGAATTGAACTCAGGACCTCTGGAAGAGCAGCCAGTGCTCTTAACGGATGAGCCATCTCTCCAGCCCCCTCCCCATTTGCTTCTTGTCAGATAGATGGCCAGAGTAGTGAGAAAACCAACCGCATTGTTCTGGCATGCACATGAGTTTGTTTACCAACCCAAAGGCTTCTTGCACCCTTTCCTCTAGAGGTATTATGGAGGTTTCAGTTCATAAATACGATTGACTAATCATTGGCCATTGGTTTTGAACTCATGTTCTGTCCCTCACCAATACTTTAGCTCACTGATGAATGTGTGGCTAACGAGTGATCAGGAGATAGGAATTAGTTGAGAGAACCAAGCTATGATGGTTGTGTGTTTGAAGCCTACCCTTCCATCCAGCTTTGACCCTCCCCACTTCCCTCCTTCCTAGCTTCTGTTAAGTGGGCATCTTCACTTTGCCATGTGCTGCCTACCGTGATGTATGCCTTATCTCAAACTCAAAGCAATAGAGTCAAGCAATTATGGATGAAAACAATGAACCAAAATAGAAACGTTCTTCTTTATATTGTTGTTCTCCATTATTTTGTCCCAGCAACAGAGATCTGACTAATACAGGCTGGGTATATCAACCAGAGAGTGGATGAACAACAGACACTAATATATCCATACAATGGAGCACTGTCAAGAGCCCTCTTAGAATGAACTACAACAGATAACACCAGTAAACTCCAAAACCATCATGCTGATAGACACAAGATACTAAATATGCCTACTGTGCGATTTTATTTGTCTAAAAATGCCAAATAATTTATAATAAGTCAAGAAACCACCTATTTGACAGAGCCAGGATCATGAGAAAGATGAACTTCAAAGGGGCACAAGAGTATGTCAGAGAGGGGCATATTCTATATCCAAATGAGGGTGGTCTCACAGAATACACAGTTGTTAAGTTACCACAGTTGTGTACTTCAATGAGTCCATTTTATTGTGTATAAAATATACTTCAATAAAGACTTTATTTACAATCATAACTCAGAATTCTGTGGAAGCAAGCACTGATTGGTCACATGTATGAGAAAACTGCCTGTGGCACTGGAAAAAAAAATCAACCAAAGGATTGCGTGTGGGGGTTCAAGGACAGTGTCATCAGGTCATCAAGTAATGTGCCTGTTACCAGCAGTTGGAGGAGAAAATCTCTTATTTCAGGGGAAACTTCACAAAGAAGGAAACTTAACCCTGGATCAAATGCTACTCCAGTTCTCCTCAACAAAGCTAAATATCTATTGCAGGATATTGATCACACTGTGAACTCCAAAATTGTGTTATTTACTAAAAAAAAAAAAAAAAAAAAAAAAAAAAAACCAAAAACCCTGATTCTAGTTGTGGTGTGGCTCAGCCCTTAGCACATACCTTTAATCCCTCTGGTTAGAATATAGACAGACTCTTAGTACACAACTTTAATCCCAAACAATAAATGTAAAGTTAGTTTGTAGAAAGCAGCACCTGTGTTTGAAAGTGATGACTAATTGAGTGGCAGACAAAGTGATGAATTAGAGAAAGATTTGACAGACTAGGATATGCCCAACTCTCATGAGAAGAGAGAGGAAAGAGAAGCTACTTAGAGAGAGCAGTGCAGAAAGACAGGGGGACGAGAGGTAGTTTTTCTGGGACAGATGTACAGAGATTGCAGAGAGAGAACAAGGCTAGACACAGGAGAAGACAGAACAGTCAGAGAATACAAAGAAGCCAGAAGACTAGAACAGATTGCCAAATAACTAACATATGAGGCCAAGCAGAGCATTTCAGGAGAGGCAGAGAAAGACACCAGATTGAATCAGTCAGCTTGGAGAGGAGTTTGAACCAGAACAGCTGAGTTGAGTCAGACATCCAGAACTCAGATTTAGAAAGAGTAAGCTTACTCACCATTACATTTCAGAGGCAGAAAACACTCTAGGCCTAGATAAGATTATACAGAGGCTAGACGCTTCCAGGGCCAGGCCTAAGTTAGCAGACTGAGGCAGTAAGACTCAGAGATGACAAATGCATCAGGCAAATAAAGGATACTATTACAAAGATCAGAACAAGTTCCCTGTTTCCAACTGCCCACACTGCAGTCCAGAAGAATGTTATGTGGTATGGATAGAAATAGAAAAGGATCAAGAGTGGAGCATGAGAAAGTCCTAAAGTCTAACATCTAAGGGAAGGGAACAGGGAAGGAGAACACAGGCTCTACAAGGAGAGAGTAAAACCAATCCATTGTGGGATCAGCAATGGCTCAGAGTGCAGGTCACCAAGACTAACAACCCGACATCAGTCCCCAGGGCCAGTGTGGTAGAGAGAGAGCCAACTCTCACAAGTTCACAGGTTGTCCTGTGGCCTCCAACATATCTCTCTCTCTCTCCCTCTCTCTCTCTCTCTCTCTCTCTCTCTCTCTCCTCTCTCCCTCCCTCCCTCCCTCCTCCTCCCCTCCCCCCTCACACATGCACACGTGCACCATTTTTAAAATGAAAACAGAGTTTGGGTATATAGCTCTATTGGCAAAGTATTATCTTTCATGCATGAGGCCCTGAGTTGGATTTCCAGAGAGGGAAAGAGAGTAAGAGAGGGAGAAGGAGAGGAAAGGGGAGGGGAAGGGAGAGGGAGAAGAAGAGGGGAGGGAGGGAGGAGGGAGAGGGGGGGGGGGAGGGAGGGAGGAGGGAGGGAGGGAGGAGGGAGAGATTTAAGAAATCTTAAATTGTTGAAGTGACTGTTTCTAGACCTGCTAAAATGTTTCTGCTAGGTAGAAGGTCTGGAGGGAGTCGGCTGCACCCTTAGATTCGTGTTCTTCCTGTGACTTGCTGCTTCACCTTAGTGGCTTCCCTTATTTGCATCCCAGGGCTTTCTTTGTCATACCAAGTGTTGTAACCTCCAGGCTGATCCAGTGCTCTGACCCTTCGGACACTCCCCAGTTGATATACCGTAGGTGGCTAATATTCTAGTCAGGACACCGTCTCTGAAATGCTCTCAAAGGAGGGGAAGCAAACAGAACTCTAAAGCTGTACAGTCAGACCTGTCTCCTACTTTCAAACCTAATAAGGAGAAACAGTCAGTCACTATCCAACTTGAGGCCCATGCCTGACACTATCTGGATGGTCAGGACCCAGAGGCTACATAGCCCAGAGACCTAGGATAGAAGCAAACACAACTGACCATAAAATAGAAGTCAATGAAATGATTCCTAATGATATTCTGACACACTCAGAGTCCAGAAAGTAGCACAATCGTCATCAGGCAGGCTTCACCCAGCAACTATGGGAGCAGATGTAAAGATGCACAGCCACACATTAGGCAGAGCTGGGGACCCCTCAGAAGGGGGAGGAGGGGATAATAGGTACCAGATGAGTCAGGACACCACAAAAAAACCCACAGAATCAACTAAGCAGGTCTCATAGGGGCTCACAGAGACTGAAGTGACAATCAGGAGTCTGTATGGGTCTGGCCTAGGTCCTCTGCATAAATGTCATGGTCGTGTAGCTTGGTGTTCCTGAGGGACTTCTGACAGTGGCAGTGACGATTGTCTCTGATGATTTAAAGTGCTCTTAGGACCCTTTTCCCCCTACTGGGTTGCTTTGTCCAGCCTAGGTATGAGGGCATGTGCCTAGTCACATTGTAACTTGTTATTCCATGTTTGATTGATATCTGGGAGGCCTGCTCTTTTCTGAAAGGAAACAGGGAAGGAAGGGTTCTGGAGGAGAGAGGAGAGAGGAGGGAGGGACTGAGAGGTGGGAGGAAGGGGAAACTGTGACAGAGATGTAATACAAGAGAGAAGAATACATAATAAATAAATAATCAGTCTCTAAGTGAGCAAGTGAAGAGCGTGTGAAGTAGGCTATTAAGTGGAGCTTCCGTTCTACAAAGCGAGGGCTTTTCTTATTCTTCTTTAAGACACTCTGAAGTGCTCCATGAGCATCTGCAGTTCCTCCTATATAACATAATACCACTTGCCTTGCAATGAGTCCAATACAGCTGAACAGAGACAATGGATGAGAAAGTAGGGAACTTAGGAGACAAGGGTCGCCCCAGGAAAGCAATGGGAATGCTGGTGTTTATTTTAAGATTTATTTTTGGGCTGGTCATGGTGGCACATGACTTTAATCCCAGTATTAGGGATGCAAAGGCAGGAGGATCTCTCTGAGTTTGAGGCTAGCCTGGTGTACATAGCAAGTTCGGGGACAGCCAGAACTACACAGCTGGAGTTGCAGGTGGCTGAGACACCTGACATAGGTGCTGGGAACCAAGCTTTGGTCCTCAGCAAAAGCAGCAAGAGCTCTTAACCATCTCTCCAGTCCCCAGTGGTGGGGATTATTAGAGAGATAACCAAGGTAGTTATTCCACACAGCCCCTTCCCAAGGTCTGGGCCCTACCTAAGATCTGAAAGCCCGATGAAAGCCAGACAATAAAAGCACCACAATTTAATCTAAATCCATGCATTCTACAGACCTGGAGTGCTTGTCTTCTCTTCCTTTGTTGTTGCTGTTGCTGATGTTCTGAAACGATAATATAACTATACCACCATCACCCTCCACCTCCAACTTTCCCATACACCCCCTACTTGCTTTCTTACAATTCATGGCTTCTTTTTTTTTTCATTGATTCTCCATTTGTTTGTTTGTTGTTTGTTTGCTTGCTTGTTTGTTTGCTTGCTTGCTTGTTGTTTTCTAGACAAGGTCTCTCTGTGAAGTCCTGGCTGTTCTGAAACTCACTCTAGGGTCCAGAGTGAACTCCAGAGATCTGTCTACCTTTGCCTCTTGAGTGTTGGAATTAAAGGAGTGAGCCACCACCATCTGGGATTCTTTCTTACATTGGAGTTCTCGTTCCAACCTTTATCCCACCTTTGTCTCGGATATTATTAGGAACCTTCCTCTGCCCATCTGTACAGCTGGGTTCATTAACCCTCTTCGCGACTTGAATTTCTTCAGTGTTTCTTGAATGTCTAGTTAAGCAAGCTTGCTAAGTGCGCTGACCACTTTACCAGGATCCCTGCATACGCTCCCTCTGTAAGCCACCACCTGGTGGTGAACCAACGTAACTACGTCTGGATTGCCTAATTTGTACTCAACCTCCTAAAATCCTATTTAGTCATAGCGGTTCCCAACCTGGGAGCCACGACCCCCACAGGGGCCGCATATCAGACATTTACATTATGATTCATAACAGTAGCAAAATTACAGTTATGAAGCAGCAACGAAATAATTTTATGGTTGTGGGTCACCACACCATGAGGAACTGTATTAAAGAGTCACAGCAGCACTAGGAAGGTTGAAAACCATAGTTAAGAGGGGGAAAAGCCGGCAGCTCTTTGGAGATCCCGAGGATCTGTATCTTCAACAGTGTTTGCACGGAACAGACCCGGGGACTCCCACTTTATTCACTTCCAGCCGCCTTACAAGTCTCTCCAGTCGCAGCCTCCGGGACCATCTCCTTGCTGTCTTCGGCTCCTAGGACCAGCCGGCCAGGTCTTCCCGGTTAGCTCCATACTCCGGATCAGCCATGACCTCTCAGATTCGTCAGAATTATTCCACCGAAGTGGAAGCTGCCGTGAACCGCCTGGTCAACTTGCACCTGCGGGCCTCCTACACCTACCTCTCTCTGGGCTTCTTTTTTGATCGGGATGACGTGGCTTTGGAAGGCGTAGGCCACTTCTGCGAATTGGCCGAGGAGAAGAACCTGAACCAGGCCCTCTTGGATCTGCACGCCCTGGGCTCTGCCCGCATGGACCCTCACCTCTGTGACTTCTTGGAAAGCCACTTCCTGGATAAGGAGGTGAAGCTCATCAAGAAGATGGGCAACCACCTGACCAACCTCCGTAGGGTGGCAGGGCCACAACCAGCGCAGACTGGCGTGGCCCAGGCATCTCTGGGCGAGTATCTCTTTGAGTGCCTCACTCTGAAGCACGACTAGGCCTCTGTGCCTTCCAAGGGGCTCCCTCCTCTGCTCTGCACCGACCGCCTCAGCACCTCCACCCGAATGAACCTCTAAAGCCACTAGGCAGCTTTGTAACCGCCCTGGAGCCTCTCCCAGGTCTCAGACCAAGTGAAAATAAAGCTTTTGAAAAAGAAAAAAAAAAAAAAAGAGGGGGAAAAGCCGCCGTGGTCTGCATGAGTGTGTTTAGTGAGGCCAAGCAGTCTTCTCTCAACTATTTTCTTTCACCCTCCCCCTCCTCTCGTTTCCTCGCATCCTAAATCTTCCATCCCCCCCCCCTTTTTTTTAGTTGGTTGACGGTAGAAATACACTGGCGTGCATTTGCAGTGTTCTGGCTCCTTAAGAACACCCAGATGTCCTTTTGGAACTCACACATCCGTGTTATGCACAGTCTAGTGGGACAAATTTCTCAGTGATCACACTGTGTTTCAGAAGCTGAAGCGAACAGTCCTTACCCTCCCTGACTCAGCAGGACCACAGGCCAGGTACGCAACCAAAGCTCACACGAGAAGGTGATTCAGAGGTTCAGACACAGACAGCAGAAGACTCTGGAAGGCAGACATGCAGAGATGGCACACTTCCCTCTCTAGCAATCGAATTGTCAAGGCTCATACGGCCCACCTTTCCTTCCATTCCTACCTCTCTGACCCTTGCAGCTTCTCCCACTAGGTAGCGTCCCCGACAGACTTCCAATAACTCCCTCAAATTAACTCACTCCAACATCTGTGACCTTGTTGCTTACGAATTTATAAAAAGAACTAAATGTCAGACTATTGTAGAGCTATCAACAGAGGCAGGCTATCCACTCTCCCACATCGCAATCAGATTAAAGAGGCCTATTTTAAATCCGAGCTTAAGTTACCCACGTGGCTCCAGCAGAACTACATGCTGTTAACATGATGATCCTTCGAAAACCAGAGGAAGAACAAATGCCAGTGGGAAGATTAGACAGACTTGCCTAATGCAGATTAGATCGTGTGGTTCTGAGAGAGAAATTAATCCACCTTACAGCACGGCAAACCTTTTACTTTAAGAGAAAAGCAGCCGCAGGTAGAAAGGACTCCTCAGCTTGTCCCTGCTCTCCCCCACCCCCAATCCCCATAAAGATCCTCCCTCCCCAGAGGAGCATATAGATACAACACAGGGGGCGGGGGGGGGGCGTGCATGCACACATCCAGTGGGAATGTCCAGCAAGAGTTTATGAGATACAAAGGGGCTGAAACTGTATCTGGTGCCGAGGAGTGGTTTTCGTAAAGAGAACAGAAGCAAGATTTGTTCTTGAGATGTCTGGTGCCCGACAGCTTAGGCATGCAGTCCTACCTGGCTCTCAGGCAAGGTGAGGGAGAGATCAGTTAATGCCAAATGCTGCTCTCCACCTTGGACACCAAGTGGCTCGGGAGAATTCAGCTGACGCATTAGTGAGGAGCAGCTCTGGTTCTAGTAAGGACTACCGAATACCTCAAGAAAAGAACCTGCAGCTGAGGTACGGCTCAGAGAGTGAGGAGCACTGCCTGTACAAGCATGAGAAGCAGAATTCAGGTCCCTAGCGAGAGACCTTACTGGGGAATAAGAAAGAGAATGATAGAGCAGGATACCCAACATTACTGGGAAAATTAAGATTCCCTTTTTGTGTTCTAAGTCTTGATTAACTGAGTGACTGGTTGATTTGTTTATTTATATGTCTGTGAGTACAGGAGTGCTCTAGCTACATGTACCCCTGCATGCCAGAAGAGGGCATCAAATCACATTATAGAAAGTTGGGGTTGTTGGGAATTGAACTCAGGACCTCTGGAAGAGCAGCCAATGCCCTTAACCACTGAGCCATCTCTCCAGCCCCTAGTTTCTAGTCTTGTTAATAAAAGAATTCGGAAACAGACTCAAAAGAGTCTAGTCTAAAAGGAAAGAGCAGACAAACCGTTAATCTCAATGGTTTCCAGGAGAGATGGAGAAGAGAAAGCTACGTCCTTTGAACTAAGGTCTTACAAAGGCACGTCTTAGCAATGCAGGTCTGCAGACAGGCACATGACAAACCAAAGGACTGGGGAGCTCAAAGGACACTGAGAACGTCCCAACTGCTAGGGAAAGCAAGCCTGGGATCTGGGCAATATCTGAAAGAAGAGAGACAGAGGGGAAAGTTAGGCTTTCCTGAGTTTGGACTCAGAAAGTGGACAGGCTCTTTTCAGTGTCTTCACAGAGAGACTTCTGGGAAGGATAATTATGGTATGTCATTAGGAAGACAATTAGTATTCTGAGATTTTTTTAATTTTATTTTTCTTGGATATTTTATGTATTTACATTTCAAATAATATCCCTTTTCCCCCCTCCCTTACCCCTTACTCATCCCCCTGCTTCTATGAAGACGCTCCCACTTCCACCTACCTACTCCTATCTCAATGCTCTCTGGCTTTCCCCTACACAGTACCAAGGGCCTCTCTTCCTATTGATGCCAGACAACGCCATCCTCCGCTACATATGCCGCTGGCGCCAAGGGTCCCTTTGAGATTTTGAACACTTTCACAGCTAAATCAACTTTCCCAGGGGGTAGACTCCAGGCCATGTGATTGACAGGCCCAACTGGATTAACTCTTAAGAAACAAGGCAACAATATGTAATGTTTTAATCTTTGGAACAGATCAGAAAGTCATGCTTTTACCCAAGATCAGAGACAGCCCATTTTTGTGACTAGGAAGCCTAAGGAATAACAAAATTGATGTTTATCTTTTTAGTGTTACCAGGGAAATAGGAGGTAAGGTCCAAAGCTGACCACAAGGGACCAGTTTATCCTCAATGGCCCTATGTCCCTCTCTTTTTTTTTTAAAGATTTGTTTGTTTATTTATTTATTATAAGTAGCTATCTTCAGACACTCCAGAAAAGGATATTAGATCCCATACAGATGTTTGTGAGCCACCATGTGGTTGCTGGGAATTGAACTCCGGAACTCTGGAAGAGCAGTCAGTGCTCTTAACCACTGAGCCATCTCTCCAGCCTGCCCTCTCATGACCCCTGTTTAATTCTCTACTCAAATCCTCCTGACTCTTCCTTCTCAGTGGCAGGGTCACAAACAGATGCTACCACACCTGGTGTCATTCTTTCATTTCCTTTTGCTGTCTTGGCGAAAGCGTCTTCCAAGGAAAAGCATGTATTTAAGCTCAGTTTATGGTGCAGTCCGTCATGGCAGGGAAGCCAAGGCAGGAGCTTGAAGCAGTTGCTCTCATGGCTGGCAGAGAAGAGAGCAATGAATTCGTGATTCTGCTCAGCTCCCTTTGTCTGCTTACACAGTCCAGGAAATGGTACTACCCACAGTGGGAAGCTTTTCCCACCTCAGTCAAGCCAACAAGATAATCCCTTCAGACACACCCAAATGCCCACCTCCTAGGTGCTTCTAGACCCTGTCACATTAACAGCAGTGACATCCTAATTTTCACTTGGGTGCTAGGAATCAAACTCAGGTTCTTATGCTTGCCTGGCAAGCCCTTCCTAGACAGAGCCGTATCCCCAGCCACAGAATTAAAACTTGAAAAACTAGAGGGCCAATGGTGGCCCTCTTTAATCCCAGCACTCAGGAAGTAGAGGCAGGAGGATATCTGTGGAGCCAGAACTACATAAAAAGAATAATTAAAAACTTGAAAAGATAATATCTCTCACAAAGAGTTTACAAATGATATTTCGTGTGGTCCCAAAGGAACTTGTCCGCACTTTTAGCATCATATACTCATTATATCAACATCTGTTTTCCATATTACAGGAGGTAACAAGGGAAAACTGTCTCTTATTTATTTCCTCATCTTTGTCTCCACATCGCCGTACCACAAATCTGGGATATTAAACATAATCAAATGCATATGCACTTCTTTCAATGAAAGGGACAGATGCTCTAATATTGTGTAAATGTAAACATCACATAAGATTTTGAGTTCTTACTATAATCCTTTGAACTTTTTTTTATCATTCCATCATTTTTAGTTTACTCTCCAGGCCTTGTTTCAGAACCACCCCCATGAAACTTTGTGGCCACCCCTTCCTAGGGGTCCCTTAGCAACATCCCCAGCACTGCTCCTCACAAATGTAGCATGTCTAGTTTACAGCATTGGCAGGACTGCTCTAATACGGTTCTCAGGACTCTCAAAAGGGAAGATTTCCATTAGCTACTCTCTCTCTCTCTCTCTCTCTCTCTCTCTCTCTCTCTCTCTCTCTCTAAAACCCTATTCATTTGTTTTTCCTTCCTCTCTCGGTTCCTCTACCCTTCACTTCTGTCCATGCACACCCCAGGTCTGCCATCAATTATGAAAGTGAGCCTTTATCCTCGGGCCTCCCGCTGCATACAGAAAAGCAGTTACCTGAAGACCCCAGCAGTTTTTCCGCCTTGACTTCTCACTGAGTTCTCCAAGAACTACTTAACCATGAGCAAGCAGCTGCTTATACTGTCCCCCCTTCCTGGTCTTGACATGTACGTGTTCGTATAACCTAAAGAATGAAGCCGACAAGCCAATAGACCCTAGTGAAACTCCAATAAAAGCCGAGTGGATAAACAACACTTCTGACATTACAAATAGTAACTTTTGGCCACAGATCTATTTTTGTATTTTTAATTAGAAAACACACAGACACAAATTTAAGATCTTAACCCTTCTAAGAATAAATACAAAGGTATTAGGTTTATTTACATTGTTTCCAGCCAATACCCAAAACTTTCTTCTGAAAAACTGAACCTTCCTCCATACCCCTCCCCCTAACACACACCTGGATAACTACCGATTCCCTTCTGTTCCTGTGATTGATGCTAGGTACTTCAGGGAAGTGGAACCATTTGTTCTTTGTTTCGTAACTGGCCAGTGTCATTCATGGTGCAGCACATGTGGAAATCCTTCTTCTCGTGGCTCTGTAATCACACCTTGTGAGATTATCCATCTGCTTATCCATCCATCTGTGCTGCAAACAAACATCCCCCATTGCTGAAGACTTTGCCCAGGTCTCTCAGTCCTCTCACACACAGGTCATTTCGATTTTTCTCTTTCAAAAAGACTGTTTAAAGGGCAACGTTAGGTTCATAATAAAACTAAACAGAAAGTATAAAAACTTCCCCCTCAACTCCCAGCCACCCAGCCACCCAGGGCAACCCCACCTAATGCTTCTTACTCCAACATCCTACAGCACAGTGGTGTGCGTGCGTATGTATGTATGTATGTATGAATGTGTGTGTGTGTGTGTGTGTGTGTGTGTGTGTGTGTGTGTGTGTGGAGTTTATTAGGAAGATGCTCTTGGATGGATGAATTCATGGGACCCCAAAAACAGAAGCCAGGGAAGTCCATGGGAAAGAGGGAATGGGGATAGGGAAGGGAGAAAGAAAGAAAGGCACATGGGAGAGAGAGCCAATGGTGCCTTTTTATTACTGGCAAACCCACATTGTCCATAGTCTATAATAGGGTTCACTCTTAGTGTTTGGTATTTGGACAAATGCACAATGATGTGTTCATCCATGTGATAAACATCGCTAATCTGAAACCCCCCAAATCTAAGGCTTTTGAGAGCTAGTCACAGCCCAAGTCTAAGGTTTTTGAGAGCCAGTCACAGCCCAAGTCTAAGGCTTTTGAGAGCCAGTCACAGCCCAAGTCTAAGATTTTCTAACACTTTGGATTTCAGATGTTCATACTAAAGGCAGCTAACTAGCAAGGTCTATGAAATAACTTTAAAATAAAAATAAATCCTTAATCCGAGACACTTTTGGTCCTAAGCATGTCAAACAGGGATAGTCTAACGGTACTGTGTATATAGGAATTTTGATGCTCTAAAATCATCTCCTCTACCTGTGCATTCCTTTCACACCCCACTCGGCAAACTTTGTCTTACCAGTTTTCCCTTATCTAGAATGTCACATCATACATAGTCCCTTTAGATTAGCGTCTGTCACTTAGTTGCATGTATTTAAGGTTCCTTTTCTTAGGTTGATAGCTCATTTTCTTAAGCGATGAATAGTATTTATTCATCCTAAATGTTTAAGTATATTTGGTTTCGTGAAAAGCTCCGAATTCTCTTCCGGAGAAGCTTGACTGTTTTGCATTGCCAACAAGAGCTGCTGGTGCTCTATGTCGTCACCTGCACTTGGCCATGCTACTCTAGACATGGGGCATTTAACAGGACGCAGCAGTATCTCAGCATCGTTCCAGCTTGCAGTTCTAGAACACGATGCGGACCAGCCTTTGATGTGTATGTTTAGCATCTGCACATGCGTTTTGGAGAGGTGTCTGTCATGTTAGGTCTTTAGCTACTTTAATTTTAAAATCAATCTTTTCAATAATGAGAAATATCAGAAATATAAAAAAGAATTGACGGTGGTTAACAGGATGGTAATAAATACTAGCAGGGCTGATGTAGCTGGGTGCTTGAGTGCTTGTGTGTGCAGTGCAGGGTTAGGGCAAGTGGCTAGGCCTCCACCGTGAGCTACATCTTTTGACAAGCATCCTCTCCGGATGAAAAGGCCTCCCTCCCATCTGTATTAGCTAATTTTCTATTGCTGGGATAAAACACCATGACCAGGGGAACTACAGAAGAGGGAGTTTATTTGGGCATACAACTCCAGAGGCACGAGTCTGTCATGGCAGTGGGAATGGGCAGAAACAGCTGAGAGCGAAGTGAGAAGGATAAACAGTTCTTAAAACCTCAGAGAGGTTGCTCCAGTCATGACAGCAAGGTGCACCAGCTTTGAACACTATTCAGAGGCAGACAAGCCTTGGTGAATTTTGGGCGACCCTGTTCCCCTAGCAGCCACTCAGGATGGGACAACATCCCTCTGATTAAATCACAACATCTCTGTGATTGGTACAGTAAGAGCCGCTGTCTGGTCTTCTATGAGGCCTATGACTGGCCTGTTATAGAAGACCTGAGAAAGATGAAAATTGCTCTGTGTAGCAGCCTATGTAACCTGTGCACAGCATGGCATACTCCCTATCAGGCTTTTTTTTTTTTAATTGGTTATTTTTTATTTACATTTCAAATATTATCCCCTTTCCCAATTTCCCATCCATATACCCCCTATCCCATCCCCCTTACCCCTGCTTCTGTGAGGGTGTTCACCCACCCACCCCTTCCCACCTCCCCAACCTGACATTCCCTTACACTGAGGGGTCAAGCCTTGGCAGGACCAACAGCTTCTCCTCCCATTGGTGCCCAACAAGGCCATCCTCTGCTACATAGGCTACTGGAGCCATGGGTCTGTCCATGTGTACTCTTTGGATGATGGTTTATTCCCTGGGAGCTCTGGTTGGTTGGTATTGTTGTTCTTATGGGGGTGCAAACCCCTTCAGCTCCTTCAATCCTTTCTCTAACTCCTCCAGTGGGGACCCCATTCTCAGTTCAATGGTTGGATGCAAGCGTCTGCCTCTATATTTGTCAGACTCTGTCTGGGTTTGTTGGCTGTATGTATATGGGCTGGATCCCCAGGTGGGACAGTCATGGCCTTTCCTTCAGTCTCTGCTCCAAACTTTATCTTTGTATTTCCTCCTATGAATAATTTTGTTCACCCTTCTAAGAAGGACTGAAGCATCTGAACTTTGGTTGTCCTTCTTCTTGAGCTTCATGTAGTCTGTGGATTGTATCTTGGGTAATCCAAGATTTGGGGCTAATATCCACTTATCAGTGAGTGCATATCATGTGTGTTTTTTGTGATGTTGTAACCTCACTCAGGATGATATTTTCTAGTTCCATCCATTTGTCTATGAATTTCATAAAGTCATTGTTTTTGATAGCTGAGTAATACTCCATTGTGTAGATATACCAAATTTTCTGTATCTATTTCTCTGTTGAGGGACATCTGGGTTCTTTCTAGCTTCTGGCTATTATAAATAAGGCTGCTATGAACATAATGGAGCATGTGTCCTTGTTATATGTTGGAGCATCTTTTGGGTATATGCCCAGGACTTCTCAGGTTAGTCTACAGAAAACTCACTCTGGCCTATTATCCTTGGTATTCCAATATCAGGCCCAAATAAAGGGCATCTTCCACATGATCTTGTATTAACCCCTTGTGGTCTTTATCACCATAGTGGTTTAAACTGATTGCACAAAGAACAGAAGAGCTCCTGGTTTTAGCCCCAGGCCTACCCAAGCAGCTACAAGAAGGTAAGTTTCTCAGGACCAGTGGCAGAAATTAGACAGCTAAAATTACAGAAGGTGCTACAAAGATCCAAAGGTGAGACCCACAAGTGCCAATCACTAGATGTCCTGACAGCCACCAAGGCTTAAGAGCTGAAGAGTCTGACATCCAAAGTGTGGGAGCTTTAACACTAAAGCTCAAAGCCCAGAGCGGTAAGTCTCTGCCTGTGCATCAAGAGCTGCTTGCATTTGAAGATTGGAACAATAATCATTTGTTTCTTGGGTCCATGAGCCACAGCCTCTGGCCAGTGTTTAGTCTGAATATCTAGAGCTATAAGCCTCTGGCTTTCAAGACCTAAAGCCTCAAGTCTCTAGTTCCCAGATCCTTGAACTGTAAGTTTCTGGGTTTTTAGCTTAGCCTATAAGCATCACACATAAGTTCAGGCTATTCCTCATCTATTCCCAGTTTCTACCTCAACAGGTGAAGAACAACCCTTGGTGTTGCTAGAATTCCTTCCCTGGGAAGACCTAACTGTCTACCTCTCTTCTGAAGGCCCCAGTGTTAAACCAAGGCATAATTCCACCAGAGTCCACTCTGGAAAAATTAACAGGTCCATTAGACTTACTTGTATAGCAAAGGGGGTAGGGCTTGTGTACAGAAGAGTAGGTGGCCCTAAAGCAATTACACTGGAAGATCCACACTCAGCTGAGATTAACAATTCCCCAATGGCTACATAGATAGAGCATCCTCTCTAGTCTTTCCCAACCTATATACTTCTAGCTCCTCCCTGAGGCCAACTTCAAGAGCCTGGTTGGGAGGAGTAGCTGGTACTCTGTATTATGACTCTCCCCAGCCTTCCTTCTATGAGGCCAGTTGTCAATGAGCCCAGTTATGGTGAATATTTATAAGCAGAACTCAGGAAGATGGTGGCAGTTTGGCTCAGGAGACAGCCCAGTACAATATCCAGATGTTGTTTGTGACAATAGTAATAAATCCAGCTTGCTTATTGCTTTGGGAAGAAGTTATCCACTTTCCACTGCCATCTTGCATGTGAAAAACCTGATTGACTGTCTTCATCAAGATATTGGCTACTGGAGCATTCCTAAGAATGCTGGCTTAAACTCTGCTGGGATTGGTTGTCTGCCATCTGGAAAAGATACCTGTCATTAAGTTGAAAGCACAGTCCCAAAGACTGTCACCATGGAGCTTTACTGCCAGGCTAGTTGTTGAGCAGCATCTGGTAAGCTATTGTCCTTGCTGGGAACTTGTCTCTTCTAGGAGGCTGTTCCTAAGGGAGGCCATTACAGGAAACAGTGCTGTTTGTTTGTGGCTTAGAGTGGATGCGGTTGTTGTTTGTGTGTGTGTGTGTGTGTGTGTGTGTGTGTGTGTGTGTGTGTTGTTGTTGTTGTTGTTGTTTAAGCAGGAAAGTGGAAGCTACTAGTCCCACTATTGAAATACAAAACAATTTACAGAATTGTAATGATTACTACATTATTGACAGTGAACACTCTCATGTGTCCCATAACTTTATCAGTGTGTGTGTATAAGATGGGGAGGGAGGTTGTATGCGTGCCTCAAATGACGACTTTGTGGAGTTGGTTCAGGGCTCAAACGCAGGTTGGCAAGATTACGTAGGAAGTGCCTCTCACGCAGAGCCATCCCACTGACTCTAGGTTTTTTTTTTTTTTTTTTTTTTTTTTTTTTTTAAGCTGGGTATTGAAGTCAGGGATCATAAAGTTGTTTTGGAATACCTAAAATCTAAAAAATGCCAAGCAAACTTTTAAGTCTTCTATATCTTTTCATCAACAAGATGAAGTTCATCCATAAAACACATCTATCCAGTATTATCCCGGAATTTGGAGAACACAAGATTAGTCAACTTAAGAAAAACTTAAGATGTCTGAAGGGCCAAAGGACAGTTTCAGTTAACATCTGCATCCAGCACACTAGAAAAGTCAAGAGCTATTGAACATCTCATCTCAGAGATTAATTTTAAAAATTGTGTTCAAGCTGCTAGCCCTTGGGAGGCAGAGGCATGTAGATCTCTGTTGAGTTCAAGACCAGCTTAGTGTACACAGTGAATTTCAGGACAGCCAGAACTACACACTGAGACCCTGTCTCAGAGGGAAAGATTTCTTTTACTAAAAAAAAAAAAAAAAATAGGTATTTTTAAATGTTTGCTAGCCATTTGAAATAATGAGATAAATTTTTGGTATGCTCATAGCTGATGACATAGATACCAATATGGACAGGTATCATCCATCCTAGAATAAGGCTGTGTTAACTTCTGCTACTGGAACAAAACAATCAACTTTTTTTAAAAAAGATTTATTTATTATAAGTACACTGTAGCTGTCTTCAAACACACCAGAAGAGGGCATGAGATCCCGTTACAGGTGGTTGTGAGCCACCATGTGGTTGCTGGGAATTGAACTCAGGACCTCTGGAAGAGCAGTCAGTGCTCTTGGTTAGTGGTTAACACTGAGCCCCGTCTCCAGCCCACAATCAACTTTTAAAAAGGAAGATTATTTTGGTTCAGCTTCCAAGGCTTCAGTATACGGTGGCTTGGCCCTGTTGCTTTGAAGGCCGAAGAAAGCTGTATCATCGTGGAACACATGGCGAAAGTTAGCTCACCTCATGACGGCCAAGTAGCAGGAAGTCTCACTACCCTCTTCGAGGCTATGCCCCAAAGGATCCTGGGGCCGTCCACTAGGCTCCACTTCCCACAACACTACAGGTACTGACTCAGTCTTTAAGTATCCAGGCTATTGGAGAACATTTAAGATCCTGCAAACGCTGTTCTGGATTTCAGTCTCTAATTGCAGTTGCTCCTTGTTCTCATAGTTACAATACTTTGAGAAGAAAAGAAAAAGTTAAAATCATCAAGAAATCTTTTATTTCTGTAGCTTCTATATTTTTCCATGATTTTCATGTACATATTTATTTCAACATTGGCCTTAGTTTTTAAAAAGCTTTAAGACATAATCTACATACACAATTTCCCATTTAAAGAATACAGTGCTTTTAGTTTACTCAAAGCTGTGTCAGCAATATCAACGGTCTGACTTTAGAGCATTGTTTTCTGTTTTATAACTTTTATCTTTTTTTATTCTGGAATACTTCCATCCTCCCCCAAAGCAGCCTCACTTCCAGTAACAGTTAATCCTATCCTGTAACCCACAATGGCCTTAAGCAACCACTGATCTTTCTCCAGATTTGCCTTTTCTAGATATTTTATGCAAATTAAATCAGTATGTAGTCTTTTAGTATTGATTTCCTTCACTTACCATGTTTTCAATATTTTCCATGCCATAACTATGTATAATTCATTTTTTTAAATATATATGTGAATACACTGTCACTGTCTTCAAACATGTCAGAACAGGGCATCGGATCCCATTACAGATGGTTGTGAGCCATCCCAGATCCCATTACAGGTGGCTGGGAATTGAACTCAGGACCTCTGGAAGAGCAGTCAGTGCTCTTAACCTCTGAGTCACATCTCCAGCCCTAATTCACTCTTTTCTACTGCAAATAAAATATGGCATTATGGGAACAAAGGACACCATATCCAGTCTCAGCTGATGGACAACCGTGTTGTTTCCGTCTTTGTAGGCTACTAAAATAATGTTATCGACATCTATGTTCTATTTTTATGAGAATGTCTTTCCTTTTTAAAAAGATCATTTTAAATTATGTGTGTGTGTGTGCCTACAGAGGAGGCCAGAGGTGCCAGGCCCCCTGAAGCTGGAGTTAAAGGTGACACTGAGCCACCAACATGGGTGCTGCGAATGAACTTGAGTCCTCTGCAAGAACAGTCTGAGCTTTTAACACCCAGCTTTCTCTCCAGTCCACTAACATCATCCCCCTTGTACTTCCTTAGCCATCTGGGACTACTCTAAATAAGTACACAGACTAAAAGGCCAAAAATAAGTGATACTAACGTTCCCATTATTTTATGTACCATTAGAAATTACATACTCTTAGAGACAGGATGAGGGGTGTCAGAGGGCAGACCAGGATGGGTATGAAGTCTGGGCTGTTAAAAAGGTTTAAAATATAAAAATAAAATAAAAAGAAATTATTTATCTCAAAGCCAGGTTTATACATGCATCCTATACAAAAATCCATCTTGTGTATATAGAGTAATTTTTTAAAACTTTTTTCTCTTCTTTTTTCCCTGGAATAACTATGCATGTCCAACATGCCAGGAGTATATGCCATATCTGAGAGTTCTTGGAAATGAAAACTCATTTGTTCATGCTATGCCAAATGCTATTGCAAGAGCAAGAATAACTCAACGAGAAAAGGTCATCCAAAATTTAACTCTCACCATCTGCTCAGGAAGCCAAACGAACTAGTTTAAATGTACTGACCCAGAACTGTCATAGACAATTACAGTCTTATGTCCTCTTACCAAACCAAGGGACAGTCTGTGTTAAATAACTTGTACCTCTACCTACCAAATCACTGACTAGGCAGAACAGATTTTTTTTTTTCTTTTTTTCGGAGCTGGGGACCGAACCCAGGGCCTTGTACTTGCTAGGTAAGCGCTCTACCACTGAGCTAAATCCCCAACCCCAGAACAGATATTTTTAAGATTATTCATTTCTGTCTTATGTATATGGATGCTTTGCCTGCACATATGTCTGTGCACAACATGCATGTCTGGTATCCTTGGGGAACAGAAAGTATCAGGCTCTCTGTTGCTAGAATTACAGATGATTGTGGGCCACTCTGTGTGCTGGGAACCAAACCCAGGTCCCCTGAAAGAACAGCCAAGTGCTCTTAACCACTGAACCATCTCTCCAGCCCCAGAACAGACTCTGACTAGGTAAGAAGTAGTACATGACTAAATACTCAGCTGACCTGTGTGTCAGTTTTATAGCTTGGGTTTGGTAATCTAGGTCCTAGTTACACACATGCTGGTAGGAAAGTCGTTCTGGTTCTGTCGATTATACTGAAATTGATTAATGCTTTTTGTCTTGAGTAGCAAAAGCTGTTGTACAGCCACTGTCAAGGTCCATGACTCAACATTTATTAACAAGGATTGAGCATAATCACTATACACTATCATAACCCAGTAACCTAGTTCTAGCTGGGAAGGGAGAGAACTGAGAATAATTTAGGGGAAAAGTCACACCACATGTAAAGTCATCCAAACTCTGACATTGAAGAAATTTCCAAAGGGCAGGTTGGAGTTCCAGTTAAACTAGATCCTTGTTTCAACAAAAGACCGCAAACTGTTCTAACACTGTTTCATGTATTTTAAAGACACTGTTAACAATTGGTTCCTCTTCAGATCACTTACACCTTTTGAAGACAAAAGACACTGCACCATCAGTGACTTATTTTCCAGTTTTTTAAAAATTATCTACCAAAACAGGACATAATTAACTCAAGGCTCCAAACTGTTAAGGTCCCTATTTATACAGGGACCCTGTGCTCCTCTGCTGTGCATGTTCCCTGGACGAGTGAGCAGATACACCGAGCTTCCATTACAGTTACGATCTAGGCGGTCGTCAGCCATGCTTCACTAGTATGAATCTTTTCATATGAGACTTCATATGCAAAGGCACCGAGTCCTTTTCTCGCTATGTAAGTTTCTACCAACATTAACAATGTTCAATAAAAGTTCACTGGTATTAAACATAGAAAATTTATTAAATAAAAACATATCAATCTGCAGATATAAAAACTCACAACCTACCTTTCTTGATTGAAAAACAACAAACTTGCTAATCTTAAGAAATATTTCCTAAAACAATGTGGTGGTGCATTCTGTAATACCAGCACTCAGGAGCCAGAACTGGGCATCAGGACAACGTATTCTTAGCTACAGAGGGAGTGTGAGTCTAGCCTGGGCCACATGAGGCCCTGTCTCAAAAACAAAACACAAAAAAGAAAGAAAAGAAATACTCCCTGAAGATAATTTTCCCATCTTAACACACATATTTGACATGTTTTCCAAAAGTCCCCCAATTATGAGTTGATTTAAAGTTACCTACATTAGGCAGGGCCTGATGGAGAAGGCCTGTGATCACAGCACTAGTTACTGGCCACCCTGGGCCACATGAGACCCTTAAAACCAAGCAACAAACAAGTTAGCTACTCCAGCAAAGTACTGTGAGAATAAACGAAAGGTTACACAGGCGATGGCATTTCAAATACTACTGCTGTGAGTAGGATTTATTTTAAGAAATGAACGACAGCTGATACAAAATGTTTGCCTCCAAGAAGTATGTCATACTTACAAGGGAAAAGGTAATTAATATTGAACATTTTCCTTGTTCAACGGTTCTAATTTTTATAAGGGTTTTTATAAGTCTCATAGTCACTAAGCAGGTTTTTTTTTTTTTTTGAAAGGTAGGCTTCATGACCCATTTGACTTCGTGCTTTTACATGACATGACAAATTATTTTATTCAAATTATGTTTTCCAAAAGAGAGGGTTCTGTGCTAGTCGTCTTTGAAAGTTTTCATACCTAGAAAAGAAAATTCAAATTTGTATAAGAACATTTCAATCACGATTTCATGACATTAAATAACTTTTATCAATAATACTTTTATGACATTTCTAAAACACTATGATAAAAAAGAAAGAAAGGAACCCTGGAAGTGAACGGTGACCTGAGGTGAGATGGGGTTGACAGCTCTTGGCAGAGAGCAGCAATCACCTCGACCTCTGCAATCAGACAGAGCCAATGCGAGAAAGTCAAGGTACAGAACCATCGCAGAGACTGCAGTCCTGAAAGCAATTTGTTCAAAGTCACATCAGCACTGGGACAAAAAGCAAACCCAGTACATTCTGGTGCCCCTCGCTGCAGCAGAGTACTACTGCCTACAGAGCTTCCAACATCTCCTCACTGGGACATCCAAAGTGAAAGGAAATCCCTACAAACCAGGAAGTCAGAGAAAAATAATTTAGTACTCATTATGTTCAAGGAGCAGTGAGAACCATGCGATGCTGGTTGACTGGCGATTTTAATATTGTAATTTTTATGTAAAAGAGGATTTTACCTGCATGTATGTATGTGTACCATGTATGTGTATGATATCTACTGGGGCCAAAAATGGACATCAGATCCTTCCTCTGGAACTGAAGTTACAAACAGTTTTGGGTGCTGGGAACTGAACCCAGGTCCTCTATAAGAGTAAATGCTCTTAATCATTGAGTCATCTCTCCAGCCCTTGGTAAATAATGTTTTGGTCCATTGTTTAAGTATCAGTACAGTACTTCTAACTCAACATATACTCTAATAGCAATCCCCAAAGCACAGACAACTATCTTTCCCTATCCCTATGAATTCCTAATAACTGTTATGTAATAGGACATTTAGGGTATGAACTACTCCAGATCTGAATGCTACAGAACAGACATTACCATGCAATAAATGAAAATATGTTGATATCCACAATAAAAGATTATGTTCACCCTCAAAGAAGACATACATTCATAGGCAAAATCTATATAGTTACTAAAGCCTGAATACTAGAGACTGGGATTGGCTCCTACCATTTCAGAACCACATTTGCTGGGATGAACATTTCCGATGGATTTGGTGTCATCTGGGCCTGAGAGAGAGCAAATGATGAAGCAAAATTGTAGAAGTTGTCCAACATCTTCTGTGTGAACTGAAAAGTTAATAGTTGATGTTAGTGAGTTACATTAAATGTGCAGTTGAGATCTCAATACTTTTAGTTTAAAGTTTCCGCGTATTAACCTGGTTTAAGGAATATAAGTTCCAAGTTAGATGACTTTTTATTTCAACACTTGAGAGGCGCAGCAGGCAGACTTCCATCAGTTCCAGGCCAGCCAGGTCTACATAGTTGCAGGCCGGCAGTACTACAGAGAGACCCTGCCTACAATGGTCTAATGAGTAAAGCTTTTTCAGTCATAAAGTGATATTTGTCTAGAGAAGTAAGAAAATCTTCCTTTGAATCTTTCCTCTCTGTAATGTGGACCCTTTTTTCCTTCAATCACCACATTTCCATATAAAACAATAACCCCCTCTACAGGGCCTTTGTCTTGACAGAAATATAAAAGCCTAAGTATTATTAGACAAGCTACAACCATGCAGTGGTGGTGCACACATTCTCCCAGCACTTGGAGGCAGGCAGAACTCTGGAGTTCGAGGCCGGCCTGATCTACAAAGTGAGTCCTAGGACAGCCAGGGCTATATAGAGAAACCCTGTCTCAAAAAAAGAAAGGGAGGGAAGGAGGGAGGAAGGAGGAGGGGAGGGAGGAGGGAGGGGGTTATGGGTGACAGGGGAAGAAAAGCTACTGGGTCCCTTTACTGTGAAAGAGAGCAGGATGGCCACAGTATCATTCCATTTCTTCTAGTTGTTAGTCTGACTCTTTTCACTGACCTAAAATTATCAAATCTACTAATATCCTGAAAGTAGAAATTAGAATTAACTAATTCTTAATGAAAATCAAATGGTCTTAAAGGCAATGAACCTTAAAGTAACGAAATAAAAGGCAATGCTACCTTCCAGGCCAGAGATGGTTCAGAAGGTAAAGGAAGGTACCGTGCAGGCCCTATGGCCTGGGTTTACCACAGGAACCCAGTGTGGAAAGAGAATCAGCTCACAAAAGTTGTCTTCTGCCCTCCACAATCACCACAGCACACATGTGCCCACTAACACACATGTAACACACACACAATTAATAGTAATAATAATAAATTTAATAAGAATTATTATAATAATAAATAATAGTAAATTTAATAATAAATCTTCCCAGCATTACTTTCTCAAAAATACAAAATCAGCTCTGAAAGTTCCTGATATATCTTTTTCACAAAAGGAATTACCTTACTGGGGTTTTAAAATCTGCTCATTTATGGGATGGAAGAAATACAATTCAAAGATCTACCATTAAATCATTAATATCAATAATTAGTAAGATCACTAACCAAAAAGTTACTATTAGAAACAAAGTTTGCAGCAACTCATACCAGCAAAAAGACTTCTTTTTTCCTGTCTTTCCTTTTCTGACACATGTAGACAATTCATAAAGAAAGGTAACTAAAGTCGCCCCAAACTAAATGCATAAGTTCATTGCTAAAAATTTTCACAAAATTTAACAAGGTGTTAATCTCTGGAACATAGCACGGTTATTAAAATTATTGGGAAGATTAGACCTATTCTGATGAGGCGGAGGAAGTTGGACTATTAGACATTAAAACTTAACTGGCATCAAATTTCCGTGAGTTCGAGTCCAGCCTGATATAAGAGTGAGTTCCAGGACAGCCAAAGCTACACACAGAGAAACCCTGTCCTGAAAAACCAAAAAAAGAAAAAAAGCTGGCAGTTGAGCAGTGGTGGTACACACCTTTAATAACTGCACTCAGGAGGCAGAGTCAAGTGGATCTGTGGTTTGAAGCCAACCAGATCTACGTAGTAAATTCCAGACCAGCCAGAGCTACACAGTGAGACCTCGTCTCAAAACAACAAAAAGGGGAATAAAATTTTGGCAAAGGCATGAAAATAAACTACCTAGAGTAAAAAAACATCCAAAATATAATTGAATATAGGTGACATTATATAGGACAAAGGTGTTGTTTACTCTGGGGTGGGAGGCTAATCATTAAAACGATGGGCCAGAAAAAATTAAACAAAGATAATTCAACGCATAAAGAAACTCCAATCTCTTGCTCCGGGCTCTGTCCTCTCACCCTTTCCTCTCTCTCTTCCCATTCCCTTCCCCCCTCTCTTTCCACATGTTTATGGCTCGCCCTCTCTCTCTCTCTCTCTCTCTCTCTCTCTCTCTCTCTCTATCTATCTATCTATCTCTCTATCTCTCTCCCCTTCTTCTCCCCTCCCCATGCCCTGAATAAACTATTATTCTATACTGTAAAAAAAACAAGAAAGAAAAAGAAACTTCAATATTAACTATAAAAAGAAAACAACCCAAGCAGATTACATGAGACCTAAATAACAAATTTATATTAGAAAAAAAATTTTTTTTTTCTTTTTTTTTTTTTAAGGAGCTGGGACCCGAACCCAGGGCCTTGCGCTCTACCACTGAGGCTAAATCCCAACCCCAGAAAAAAAAATTTTTTAAAAGAAAAAAAAAAAAAATCAGCGAGCAGAAAGACGAATGGCTACAGAAGAATGTCACAATAGTATGATTTATACTTGCAGACTCTGGGCATAAATTAGAACAGGAAACAAAAAGTATGCTAAAGAGATGGGATAGAGAAGTCCAGAAATTAGTAGATCTGAGAGAATATAACAAACAGGGGGTTAGGCTTAAGTCTACAAGGACAGCTGTTACCTTATTCTGTCTACTTTGTATTTATCTGTACTTTAAAAACTGCTTGACACAGAGTAAGTACATGATACAAATTGTGGAATACTAGCTTATTCTCTGTACTTTATATATTTGAAATACTTCATAGTAAAATGTCCAATAAAAACACAAGTGCTTGGGATAGACAGATGGCTCAGTGGTTAAGAGCACTGACTGCTCTCCCAGAGGTCCTGAGTTCAATTCCCAGCAACCACATGGTGGCTCACAACCATCTGTAATGGGATCCAATGCCCTCTTCTGGTGTGTCTGAAGAGAGCGACAGTGTATTCATATACATAAAATAAATTTTAAAAAATTCCCACTGCTTTATGCGGAGAGAAGAATGGTGGCTGTAGACGTTAAGGGAAATGGGGAGGTGTTGGTCAAAGGCATGAAGTGTATGTATGACAGGAGATTACACATTGAAAGTGTACTGGAAATCCTCTAGACGTCAGATCATAAATGCACTTCTACAGTGAGGAATGCAGCATTGTGCAAATGTTACGTAGCTTTAGATATTTCACAAAATAGACACACACCAAAACATTATTTTAAACACCACAGAGGGGTTGGGGATTTAGCTCAGTGGTAGAGCGTTTGCCTAGCAAGCGCAAGGCCCTGGGTTCGGTCCCCAGCTCTGAAAGAAACAAAAAAAACAAAACAAAACAAAACAAAACCAAACACCACAGAGATATACAATTTTGTGAAATATACCATAATGGGGGAGGGGCAAAACAGGAATGAAATCTGTGTGCATCACCTGTGTGAAGGAGTCAACCGAGGACACAGCGGCACTGCCTACGGGAGTCTGCTGAGCCAAACTGTCCAACAACTCCACCGAGATTCCAATCTGGGCAACAGATGGGGTTCGCACAATATTCATGGCTCCAAATGGGTGCTGGCTTCCTTCTCCTGAAAGAAATTTACAGGTGCTACAAATTTCAAGATAACTTGTACTCATGCAAATTCCTCTGCAAATGAGGACTCTCTCCCTTATTTAACACATTAGAAAATATGAAGTTTATCATTATGATTCTGATAACTGAAGATGTCTCACTTTAGGGTCCCTGTTCAGTCATCTACGACAGCTGCTTTGGACCTTAAGGCCTGCTCCCCACTTCACATTTGCTGCTTTAACTCTGAAAAGCTCCCCGGAAAGGAAACTCATCCTAGCTATCCTCTGATATGAACCCCCAGCTCGCTCTACTATACAAGTCTGTCTAGTAAGTCACACAGCATAGAATAAATATGTCCATCTTACAGATCTCACCACCACACAAAAATAAGTAAGGAAATAAATCTCATGGCCAGATCTCTATGGGTATTAATGGTCACATCCTCTTCTTTTTCTGCACGTGCACATCAAATACAATATTTCAAATCTTGGAACTCTGAAATCTTTAGTGGCTCATAATTTCTTCAAGTAAGGAACATCATCTTCTCTACCCATAATATATAATATGTTCTCATTTTTACATTTATAAACCTTTTTTAAAATGGCCAACTATGGGCCAGTGAGATGGCTCCATAGGTAAAGGGACGCACATGGTAGAAGAGAACCAATCCGTACCAGCCTTCCTCAGATGCCCACGTAAGCCCTAGGGAGTACTCGCACAGGCAGACAATAAATAATAAATACATATATAAAAATCAAATAAGAGACCCAGCAAGAGCTCAGAAGGTGAAGAGACCTGCCACCAAGTCTAACTGCCCAAGTTCTGCCTTCAGGATCCCCAGGTGAAAGGACCCACGGCTGTCCTTTGACATGCTAGGGCACACGAACTCACAGGACAACATTAGATACAGAAAATAAAACTACACAACTCTCTAGAATGACCAATTTATAATAGTTGCCATGATTGTCAACTTGGCGGAACCAAGTGAGAAGCACGCATGCTTGTGAGGGATTAACATTGGGTTAACTGGGATGGGGAAACCCATGACTGTAGTTTTCTTTCTGTTGCTATGATAAGAGCAACTTAGAGAAGGACGAGAGATTTCTTTGGCTTATCCTTCCAGGTTCCAGTCCATCATTAAGGGATGTATGACAGGAACTCCAGAAGGAGCTTGAAACAAAAACCCAGGGAAACACTGCTTGCTGCTCTGCTCTCAGGCTCATAGTTAACTATCATTCTTCCACAGCCAGGGACCACATGCCTCGCCTCAGGAATGCTGCCACCATGGTAAGCTAGGCACTCCTGCATCTACTAATCATCAACCCAATCCCTCACACATGTTCCACACCAACTTCATCTAGAAGGTTTAACGACTCAGAGATCTCCTCTGAGATGACTGTAGGCTGTGTTAACTGAAAATCTTTAAGGTAAATGGGGCACCCAACCATCCTGAATGTGGGAATATTACAAAATGGGCTGGAGTCCTGGACTGGATAAAAAAGGGCTTAGCACAAGCATTCGTCCATTTGTTCGTTTGTTTGTTTGAGGCAGGGTTTCTCTGTGAAGCCTTGGCTGTCCTCACACTCAGATTCACCTGCATCTGCCTCCCAAATGCTAGAATTAACAGCATACACCACCACCAAGACCACCTGGCCATTCATTGACTTCTAACTGACTGTCCCTACAATGTGATCAGCTCTCAGGTTCCTGTAGCCATGACTTCCAGGCATGCTACCTTCCTCCTTATGTTGCTTTGCTCAGGTGTTTGGTCACAGCCAGTGGTCCAGTAACTAATACAGCAGCCCAATGGCTTTTTGATTTCATGTTTATACTACTTCATTTCAATTGCCTTTGCACATAAAGCCGTATCAGAGTCTTCCCACATATTTTCACCAAATGCTCAAGATGTTACCAAATACTGAATGGTAAGTTCTTCTTAAATGACTGAGTAAAATACCATATTTTGTTTTAGTCCTTAGAAATAGTTCTGTGGTCAACCCTTACTTGAAGAAACTCAGCTGAGACTGTCATCTAAAGACCCAGTATCTAAGATTTTGCTAACACAAATCATTCTAGAATGTATTCCTTTTTATTCTTTTATTTCCCTTGGTGTTTCTCTATCTATAAAATTTCCTGTCTATTTCTTTACCATTATGAAAAAAGTCTGAAAAGTATGAACTCCAGATTCTGCTTAATAAAAGCAAAAGGCCATAAAGATCACATCTCCAGTCTCCTTTTATATTTCTTTTAAAGATGGTGTAACTGGAGCTGGGCAGAGTGGCATATGCCCTTAATCCCAGAATACAGAGTGCAGAGGTAGATGGATCTCTGTTGAGTTTGAGGCCAGCCTGACCTATATATTAGAGTTCTGGGACAGCCTGGGCTAAACAGAGACTTTGTCTCAAAAAAAACCAAACCATAGCAAGCGTAAGGCCCTGGGTTCAGTCCCCAGCTCCGGAAAAAAAAAAAAAAAAACCAAACCAGACTCCCCCAACCCCCAAAAATATGTTCTATGAAGTATATGTCAGTGCAATGGAAAATCTGGCTCACATCTCATTTTGTATGACCTGGAACCGAAGAATATAGTTCCTATGTTTAAAGTTGTTTAAAGAACAATATGCTAGGGCTGGAGAGATGGCTCAGCAGTTAAGCGTACTGACTGCTCTTCCAGAGGACCTGAGTTCAATTCCCACCAACCACACGGTGGCTGTAATGGGATCCGATGCCATCTTCTGGAATGTCTGACAGCTACAGTGTATTCATATACATACATTAAATAAATAAATTTAAATAAAAAAAAGAATATGCCATCGAGACCTCCTATAGCCTAGAAAGACTAAAGTACTTACTATATGACCCTTTACAAAAAAGCTAGTCGATCCTGCCCTGAGGAATCCATCTCCATCTTTCCTATCATATTTCAACCCCTTTTCTTTTAGCACAGTTAAAATAAATGGTGAGCTGAAAGTGAAATAGTTTGCTGTTGGAATCCACAGTGTATGAGACTGGAACAGTAAGACACAGGCAAACTACAGCTTGGATTTTAGAAATGACCTATTGCACTTCTGTAATTGCAAGATAAAAATAAGCTTTAGTCTATTAAAAATGTATTACTACAGGGTTGAAGAGATGGCTCAGTTGGGAAACTGCTTGCCTCACAACCACAAGGCCAAGTTTAAACCTCAGAATACATAAAGAGCAATGTGTGATGGTTGTAATCCCAGCACTGGCCAGTCAACCTATCATAGTTGGTGAAACACAGGTTGTAGAAGAACCTGTCTCAAAAAATAAGGTGGACATCTCCTAGGAGCAACACCAAAGCTGTGTATGTAAGGGCTCCCTCTGTTCTTTGGAGGCCCGTATACAAGTATAAAATCATGAAACATGACCCATCCACTCAAGTCCTCAAGAGAAAGCCTAAAAAGCTACATACCCTGTTCATATGCCGTATGTGCACAGCAGTCAAGGGGGAAGACTGGAAATGCTATGACAAAGGAAAGAAGTTGCCACACAGTAACATCTGAATACAACAACATATGCTGCAAAGTTAGACATCATATATATATATATATATATATATATATATATATATATATATATATATATATATATGTGTATATATATGTGTGTGTATATATATGTAGATGCAAATACAAGTACACTTAAAATCTCTTTGTTCTATATTTAATAGCTTAACAAGTGTGAAAATACATTTTTCACTAACCATTTCAAAAAGTGTATTTTAAGGGTTGGGGATTTAGCTCAGTGGTAGAGCGCTTGCCTAGCAAACGCAAGGCCCTGGGTTCGGTCCCCAGCTCCGAAAAATAGAAGAAAAAAAAAGTGTATTTTAAAACTTTATTGTTAGTAAATATATTACTTAAATCAAAATATTTAACATATCTGAATTTGGATATTTAAAAATATATGTACAGAAATATCAAACTCTACCAATTTAGGAGATATTAACAGTTTCTACTCTCAACAAGCTTAAACTTTTAACTGGGGCAATAAAGCTACTTAACTATTCTGAATTAGTATCATTATCTGAATGACTTTTGACTTTGTTTTTGAGATAAGCCCAGACTGGCCTTGAACTCTTGACCTGAGCTTGCCCCCATCTCTATGCTGAGACTACAGTGGTTGGGGGATACCACCATATTCAGTTTCTCTGGTGGTTTCTAATATCCCTTCTAACACTGGCATTTCACAACTCCGAAAATAAAACAACCATTAACTACTCACCAACTGTGACATTTTACATATATCTAATGTATTTTGCATACCTTATATCTGATTCTTGCATTTTGTATATATTACATTTAATGCTTCCAAAACAACTTGCACCGTGGCTAATATTCCCATTTAATGTGAATTCTCCTCTATGGTTAAAGCATCTTGGTCCAGAGAACACAGCTAGAACTAGGCGTGGCGGCACATGCCAGTAGTCCCACCTACTCAGGTGGCTGAGGCAGGAAAATCCCTGAGCTCTAAGTTAAGAGCATTTGGGCAGTAGAGCGAGACGCCTGGCAGCTGAGGACAGCAGTGCTCACCTATATTCCAGCTTTTGGAAGGTAAAGAGAGGCAGGAGTTTAAGTCCACTTTTAGCTACATACTGAGTTTGGGGCCAGCAAACCATTTCTCAAAATCAAAATTAACCAGCCAACAAAATTATGGAATTAGGGAAATGACTCAGAAAGGAGAGATTTGAACTAGATCTAAGGTACCTGTAACTGCAACATAGGGTTGAGGAGCTTAACATACAAAAGATCTCTGGGATCTCTAGCAGGTGGTATTTCAAATTCAGTAAGAGACCCTGCCCCTCAAGAATAAGGAAGAAAGTGAAAAAGACACCCCAAGTCCTGCTCTGACCTCCCAAGTACACACAGGCAAGTGCACACACATACGTGCCTACACACACACGAAGCAGAAAAACAAAAGCAGAGCCCATGTCTTTTTTAAAAAATACATACACCAGTAAGTAGTAGTGGACACCTTTAATCCCAACACTTGAAAGACAGACACAGACAGATCTCTGTAAGTTCAAGGCCACCCTGATATACATAGCAAGTTCCAGAACAGTCAAGGCTATAAAATGAGAAATGCTGTCTAAAAGAAAGATGCACACCCATATTCCAGCCCATTATTCTTTGGTGACAGCTTTTTTTTTATAGATATTTTAATGTTAGTGTTATTAAAGGCAAAGAAAAGTTAAGCAATTGTACCAGATCAAAGACTAGAGAGGTAATGCAAGTAATATATGATCTGCTTAGAACATGAAGGCCGACAGAACAGTTATAAATGGCATTTTGTGGACAAATGACAAAAACTAGAGCAGATTAGATGAGAGATGCAAATTAGATGAGAGTATTGTGTTTGCATTAATGCTGAACTTGATCACACTGTGTTTCTACAGGCAAGATTATACCATGGAGCTACAAAATACGTGCTCATACACTCAGCAGTGAGGGAGAACAGTAAGCACAACATATTCTCAATACTTTCAGAAGAAAGACAGAAGCCAGGGAGATAGCTCAGCAGGTAAATGCATTTGATTCCTGACAATCTGAACACCTGACAAACCAAGTTCAAGCCCCAGGATCTACATGGTAAAGGAAAGAGACAATCCTCAGCTCCCACACAGGCACCATGGCGCGCACACACACGCACACACACACACACACACACACACACACACACGTGTAATACACATAAAAACAAATAAATAAATGTAAGTCTTTTGTATCTAGATAATGACAAATATGACCAAAAATGATAAATGTGGAAAGGAGTATAAGGAATCTTTGTACAAGTCTTATATTCTCCACTAATTCCTTTTTTTCTGATGCAGAATTAGGAATGTAAGTCAGTGGTAGAGTGCCTGCCTCACATTCATATCACAAACACAATCCCTAATACAAAAAAAAAAAAAAAAAATTGTGATTTTTTTTTTTAAAGATCTAAATGTGTGAGTGCCTGCATGTATATACCATATGTGTGCATGGAGCCCATGGAGGCCAGAGCAGGGAGGACATCAGATCCTTGGAACCTAGAGTTATAGACAAATTGTGAGCTGAGTTGCCATGTGGGTGCTGAGAACTGAACCCAGGTTCTCTGCGAGTGCTCTTAACCACTGAGCCATCTCTCCAGCCTCTGGAACTGCTGTTTTAAAAACCTGAGTTTCAAACTAATAGTATGTCATAATTGGGCTTTGGTCAAAACAGTATAAAGGAAACTCAACTACAAGGTACTTAATTTACTCTGGAGGCCTGGAACACAAAATATAATCCTTCACTAATAACAAGTTTGTAGTTTATAAAACCCTACTACAGTACTTATTCACATAAACACTTGTTTTCTCTTATGCCACAGGCAATTTGAGCAACTTTATTATTCTACTAAGTATAATCACACATTAAAAGTGCTGTAAACACAATGAAAATTTGTCAAGCTCTATGTAAGTGTTTTCATATCTGACCTAAGGTCCTACTCCCCCACCTGCTCTTCCAATCTTGGCCTCTTCTGTTTCCCATTCTCCATATAATTCTCCACTGTAGATGTCACTGGAATGCTCCCTGACTGAGGCATTGCGCTACTTCCTCCTTGTCTCTTGAAACACTTTACAAATAGTTAACCTACAGAGAAAAGGAAGGTTTGAAATTGAACTTTGTGTGTATGAACAGGTATGTGCCTATGGCTCAACAAACTCTTCAAATAGTATAAGAACCCTGCAGACACTTATCTTTGACAGACAAATGCACATAAACATGAGTACACATACATTATTTATATTTTTCTGAGTACTTACTTAATCTTTCGCAAGAGAAACTGCTTTCTACTTCCAAATTCAGAATCAAAATTTTAATCCATAATTTTAAAAGTATCACATTCATATTTCTGAATCATCACAAATAAACAACATTTCACTGCATTTCATTACTTACAACTGCTACGGTTTAACAGGCATTTAATGGGAAAGCACTTTTCAGTTGTCCCTCTGAATGCTGAGAGCAATATCAAGGTTTCTCCAGATTCTTAATATTAATACCACAAAGGATAAATACCACTTTCAAAACTCGGATATGACATTTAAAGAAACAATTGAAAAAAGGAATAACTGGTGTTAAAATAAAGCTTGAGATAAAATAGGTATATGTGGAAATTAATTTTGAATTCTTAAGAGTATTTTTTATGTTAATGAGAATATTATAGCCAGTAAAAGGATTTTATTGACATAATTAAAGATGTAGTCCACTAAGACAATTCTCAGGACACCTAGAAATGAAATGCTTTGGTGGACCAAACTAAGTCAAAATAAAAGTACGTAAATAGCTTTTGCCTATGTTATTTGATTTGGAAAATGAGGGAACTCCAAACGTTAGAGAAAATAGGCAGCATATCTCAACAGAGCATCTGGCTTCCCACTGTCTGACTTCTTTGATGCCTATCGAGAACACCAATGTTGGCAGGGCATGGTGGCACATGCGTTTAGTTCCTGAGAGGCAGAAGCAGGCCGATCTTTGTAGTTCAATGCCAACATGGTCTACATGGTAAGTTTCAGGACAGCCTGAGTTATGTAGAGAGACCCTGTCTCAAAGACAAAATAAAAAAAAAAAAAATACCCCACCACTAATGTTAAACTTTAGTATAAAAACAGTAAGAACTGAGACAAATATTTTTAATTCAAAATAATCAAAAATATTTTGTCCAAAATTTGTCATCATATTCAGAATTGTATTAAATGAACCAACACACAAGGAAGACTGAAGATGAGATATAAAAATTAAATTTCACTGCATAGTCGCCAATATATACAGATATTTACTTCTAGATTAAATCATGGAATGTTGTAAAAAAAAGTCAATGGTAAACTCTAGGGAAAAGAAATACAGCTTATGGATAAACTTTAAAATATTCATAAAAAAGAATGCCAAAGATAGGAGAAAATAAAGTTAAAATGTTAAAGCCAACCAAGCAAATACTAACCCTGAGCTGATCTACACCGGTTATTAGAAAGCTGCTGGTTCTAAGAATAATCCCGGCCACAACTACCCCAAGCTACTTCAGCAACTCTCCTCCCAGCCTTGGCTTGATTGGCTAGCTTTGCTTGACCTAATCAAGCTTAAAACTCTGGGCTTAAAGTAGTATCCCAAAGATTAAAAAATATGAACCTATTACAAAGATGAGTCCAACCTTCACCCTAAGCAACGCTTTGAGTCTGTGTATAAAATTAGCCAGTAAACTTCTGGCTTTCAACTGGCACACAACCCAACCTACAACTTTTCACTTAGAGCTCTACACAGGCTTCTCAACTCCAAATCCAAAGCATTCTTTCTTCCCACAATTCATTGTCTTCTTCCTATACTGCTTACTACTACAAATACAGACCAACATAAATCCAGTCGTTTTCCAAGTCAGTTTCTATTGTTTAAAAAAACAATATAAAAATATCTATTTCCGTATTATTTCTATTCTTTTAAACCAAAAAATACAGTCCAGAGAGATGGCTCAGTAGGTAAAGGCCTGACAACCCAAGTTCAGTAACTTGTATCCACATGGTGAGAACCAAATTCCAAAAGCTGCCCTCTGCATGTTTGTGCCTACACACATATATGTACATTTCTTTTTAATTAAAAGTTTGTAACAAATAGTAATTTATCTTTCTATTTCACTAGCCCTCCCGAGGAATACCTGAATGTACTCAATGACAGCACGATGTGCTCCTGCTGTCTTTTAAATACGTGCTGGAACTACTGGACATCCATGTCCAAAGAATTAAAAAGAAAGACTTTCGAAACATATCCTGAGCTGGACAGAAAACAAAACTCATGATTCATACACTACACCAAAATGTAAACATCTATTAAATACACATACCGCAAAAAGAAAAAAAGTAATCAAAGACAAAGAAAAAAGGTGTTTTCAGATCATAAATCTGAAAAAGAACTCATATTGACAATTCTCAAGACTCTAATTTCCTGGAAGTAGAAGTAGCAGAATACGCTGTCATCCAGCACCTGGGAGGCAGATGCAGAAAAATCGCCAGTTGAAAAGCTTCCGAAACTACATGGCAAGCTCTCCTGACTATGGAAGAAAGGAAGAGGAAGAAGAGCAAGAGAGAGAAAGAGATGGGGAGGAGAAAAAAGGGGGGAGATCTCTGAAGAAAAAAAAAGCAAAGATCTGAGCTGGGCATGGGGGTGCACAGCAGAGACCACCATGTCCTTCAAAGTAAGTTTCCAGGACAGTTAGGGCTACACAGAGAAATCCTGTCTTTGAATGAAAAAAAAAAAAAAAAAAAAAAAAAAGGCACATGAAAAAGAATTCTCATATCATAAAACATTTGAAAAATGTTCACTAAAACCACAATGAAGAGTCAGGATGTAGTGGTGGATACCTTCAATCCTAATGCTCAGGAAAAAGAGGCAGACAGATCTCTAAGATCTCTGAGTTCAAGGCCAGACTGATCAACTGTGAGTTCCAGAACAGCCAGAGCTGCTGTTCCAGAGCTGTTCCAACTGAGAAACCCTGTCTCAAAAAATGAGGAAAAAAAAGAAAGAAAAGAAAAGCAAAATCCACAGTGAGGTAGTACCTCTAAAATAATACTAGCAAGGCTAAGGCCGATCATACCAAGGGTTGGCAAAAAGAGGGTAGATTCGTCAACAGCAAAGTATCCAAGTACATGGACTGGAGAGATGGCTCAGAGGTTAAGAGCACTGACTGCTCTTCCAGAGGTCCTGAGTTCAATTCCCACCAACCACACCATGGCTTACAACCATCAGTAAAGGGATCTGATACCCTCTTCTGGTGTGTCTGTAGACAGCTACAGTGTACTCATATACCTAAAATAAATAAATAATAAAAATAAAAATAAAAAAAATTAAAAATAAAGTATTCAAGTACTGTATTATTCAGCACTGCACACCTTGATGCTTACCCAAAAGTAAATATCATATAAATACATATGTATGTTCATATACACATTTACAAAAATTATTTTTTTATTTATGCTACAGTATAGAGGTATGGAGGTCAGAGTCCAAAGTCAGAGGTCAGACGACAACTTGCAGAAGTTAGTTTTCTCTTTCTACCATGTGGGTCCTAGGAATTGAATTTGGACCATCAGGCTGATGGCAAGTGCCTTTACCTACTGAGCAACTGTAAGACTAGAAAACCCTAACTGTTCATTAAGCCGTCAATGATCAGTCAGTCCCCAACAGTGGTGCACACCTTTAATCCCAGCTCTTCAAAGTCAGAGGCAGGTTGATCTTAGTGAGTCCTGGGCCAATCTACTTTACATAGTTGATTCCAAATCAACCAAGGAAACCAAAGGAAAAAAAAAAAAAAAAAAAAAAAAACAAAGAAAAAACTCAGGGGAGAAAAGAGGGAGTAAATAATAAACTTTAGTATGTGTTCGACATCAATAGAATGCTACATAGCAATGAACTGTCTGCGTAATGTAAAAAAAAGCACAATGTAATAGTTCCTAACAGAAATGCCACACTTCAGCTTTGTTTGATACGCAATTCTATTAATAAAGCTTATAATCTTGTATCAAACAAGAAAAGGAATAAACTAGTGATACACACTATAATATACATGATTCCAAAATTAATTGTGCTCAATTAAAGAAGCTACCACCTGAAAAAGTTCACATTATACAGTATCATTTATAATTCTAGAAAATACAAATTCTTTCATGATATCAGAAAATAGGTCAGTAGTTGCCTACACTTGCAGACAAAGGTGAGGCAGGACTACAGGGTCCACAGCAGCCCGGGACAGTGAGTGAAGAACATGAGAGTCAAGACAGAATGTCGTACATAAGACTGAAGAGCTTCAGAAATCACAAGGAGGTGACAGGATAGCTGAAAAGAACAGGGAATGAAAGAATATGCAATGGAGAGGAGCGTGTAGTGTGAGCACAGGGGAACAGAATTCTAACCAGCAAATGACAACAGCCAGGCGGCCCTGATGAAGTCCTACTACAGGACGTACACAATTCCCTGGGCCCTAACTCTGGGTGAGTAAGTCGGTGTAAGGAGAGTCCCACTGAGGGGCTGGTCAACACTGTGGTGCTTGGACTTGAAGCCAGGGCCTTGTACATGGTATGCAAGTGTTCTGACCACTGAGGTATACATTCCTAGCCTTTTTTAAAAAGATTCTCAAAATTTATCTTTCAAAGACAGATAATTAACATATTTATAGATTACTTGTGATTCAGGACTCTGTATCCATTCATATCAAAATAAAGAAGTGAATAGGAATTTAAACCAAATAAAGGGGTCATTTTTAAAGCTGGATGATGAGAATGTTTTATTTCATATAATACTGTATAATTGAAAATTCTTATAATGAAAAGTACAATAGCATTTCAATTTACTTTGTTTCTTCTATGCAGATATTAAGGATAATTATTCAACTTATTCACAGTAAGTCTATTTCGAACTTCCATTTACTCGTCAATTGTTTGCATTTGTAGTACACAAACTTTGTATAACATTATCAAATAGGTCTATACCTTAAGCACATAAAGAACTGGTGACCTATTAACAATATCCACTCAATTTATGATCCACACCTACTATCCTTGCCATACACACTTGCCTTATGCTATTGTGCACATAGCATACTCTCAAACTTTGACTTATCCCTTCATCTAGAAATTGTCCCCACTCCTAGGAGAGAATGCCAACAGGCCTCAGGCCTAACAAACTCTTCCCAAGAGCAACAATACATCTCTTCAGGGAACATCCCAACCACCCAGAGCTCATCACTCTTTTCTCCTCTCCCCAGCACTCTTCCCAGTCACAGCTACTTTCTACTCTTTTTCTTTAACAGACTGAAATGTCTCAAGTCTTTTTGTCTTGTGGTATGTGAGTATGAACCCGGGATCAAACTCATGCTGTCAGGCTTGCATGCTAAGTGCTTATACTGGCCAAGTCATCTTGCCAGCTCTTTGCTCTTCTAAATAATGACCTACATAAGTGTCTTCCTTTATAAAGACATGTTACTGAAATCAAGAATCCAAGTGTTATCTTTAAACCACCATAGCAGGTGTCTATTTGTTAAGTATGTAAACATGTTGTCCACACTGCCTAAATTTCTTTTGCTTGGCCTCCATGTGTAATTTCTACAAAAAACACATCCATCTAGATTTAAGAGAAACAAAGACTCAGCAGCAGAAAATGGTATCCAATCCAAGCTTGTTTTCACAATTCCTTCAAAAAAATACTTCAAAGATTATGCCCCCTCATTGTTAACAGAACCAAAAGAATGTTAACGATCAGACAAAGAGTTGAAAACAATTGTGTGTGTACATGCAAGTTCATATGTGTGAATATGGGTGTGAACGTTCACTTATATAAGTATGTGAATACACGAGGAAGCAAATATTCACATGTACATGTTAAAGTGCATGTGTGATGTACATGAACATGTATGTAGAGGGTAAAGGTCAATCTTAGGTGTTATTCCTTGAGACAGTCCACACTGTTTTTGGCCAGATTTCTCCTTGGCCTGGAGCTTGCCATTCTGGCTAGACTGCCCAGCAAACCACCTGGGTACACCTGTCTCTGCCTCCTTAATGCTGAGATGACAATCACATACCACCACATCTTACTTGTTTGCAGAGAGAGAGAGAGAGAGAGAGAGAGAGAGAGAGAGAGAGAGAGCACATGAGCGTAGAGCACTACCAACTGAGCCATGTAAGAGTTCAAACTTTTAATGAAGAATTCCAATTGTTGTAATTCTATTTGTATTTAAGATAGATAGGCATATTATAAAATCTGAAGAAAAGTCCTTTATTAAAATGCTCAAGAACTCAAAAAAGTCCAAAGTAAACAGTGACAGTGGCTTCCTTCAGGGCCAAAAGACAAGTAAGGCATGGCTAAGCAGCTTTTACTTACTACTTATCAAATGTTTCTATGTCAACTGTTCTTACAAAAAGAATGTTATACACTACTGTTACACAGAAAAACATGATGGAACCTTAAAAAGCTGTACTTCATGTTACGTTGTTTATGAAAAAGCTTAACTATGACACTATTTGAATGTTACTCTTACCAGATTTAAGACCTGATATTTTGAAGATGGCACTTGGCTTCCCATTCGTGACAAATCCTAGGAGCTGCCATACTGGCACCCCATTTGAATCAGGATAGGAAAAGTAGACAGATCCTCCCATCCCCTCAGGAAATGGGATTGTTCCCAGCATAAAAACCACAACATGGTTGATATTTTCATAATCAGGCAAGTCAAAAACAAATTTATCCTCTGCCACTTGCTGTGCAGCTGTTTGCACCTAGAAAATAAAGAACCAGTCTTAGTTCCAGAGTTTGATGAGTTACTATATAACCTTTAGTACTGCTACAAACTGTCACCAGTATGGCCATTACATTTAATATAATTTTGTTAGCAGAATTACAAAACCACCAAATAAACAAATCAAAAAATAAAATCCAAAACCAAATATTTAGCCTTAAAATGCTCATTTAAAAATACTGCCACATTCTCAACAGCTCCCTGAATGAGTTTTTACCTACGAAAACAAATAACTATGGTTTAAGAACTGTGTTAAGAATGATCACATAGTGGCACATGCCTAGAATCCCAGGACCTGGGGGGTCATCCTCAGCTACATAGCAAGTTTGAGGCTGCCTGGACCACATGAGATGTTGTCTCAAATACAAAAGCCTTGTAAAAGTGAGAAAGAGTGAGACACTGAATCACAAACCAGCCTGTATGGGACTGACTTAGGCCCTCTATACATATGGTACAATTGTGCAGCTTGGTCTTCATGTGGGACTCCTAACAGTGGGAGCAGGGGCTGTCTCTGACTCTGTTGCCTGCTTCTGGGACCCTTTCCTTCCATTGGGAAATCTAATCATATTGCAACTTAATACGGCATGACTGGTTGATGTCCATGGGAGGTCTGCCCTTTTCTGAAGAGAAATGGAGGATGGATAGGATGGGAGTTGGGGTGGGGGTGGAAGGAAAGGGGAAAAAACTAGTGTTCTAGTAGGAACACTACTAGGTTTTATCCTCAATCTGAAGGACAGAGGGTCAGGTAATTAAAATGGGTACTCAATTATTCTAAGATTCTAGATTTGTAAATTCATCCACTAAATTTATTTATAACCCAAAGCCAAGGCTTGTAGGATTTCTCCCATCACTGACCAATACTCTCTGGGGCAGAACAATAAAACAACACATTAAGTTGCCTTATCAAAACTATTTCCAGCTAAAATGGAACAAGGCTGTGTAGCGCCTTCTTGTCTCAGCCCCTATGTGTTAACAAATGTCCTCTCTGCAATCTTTTTAGTGCCTTGTTTTCCACTTTGTGCTTTTGTTGTGATTTTGATATTTAAAATGGTCACACTTTATAAAGTACTTGTAATGTTTCTAATTGCAAAACGACTATGAAATGCCTCCATGTAAAAAATACATTGTTATACTTTTCTTCACGTATGAGGTATAATGGTGTTAAGCCATGAGTTGAGTACTAATCAACAATGGTTTTTGTTAGAAACAGATACTGCTATGTAACCCTGGCTGCCCTGGTACTGGCTTATATAAATCACCCACACCCCTTCTGCTAGTCAAGAATGACAGTTTAACTCTCCAGTCTGAAGTGTGTTGAGATTATAGTTATATACTATCAGTCCAGCTCTATAATACATGTTTTTAAAGACAAATATATAGGAAATAAAGTCATGACATGATATTTAAAAGAAAATGCTAGGAAGTGGGAGGGGAAACTGGGATGTATATAACTTAATTAAAAATAAAAAATATAAAAAATGCTGAAACCAAAGGTCCTCAGAAACCAGAGGTCCTCAGGAATCTAATCCTTAACTAGTTGCAAAGATTAGCATTTACCACTGAGTCTTCGAACTAAAGAAAACCTTACTTTTGAAAAGCTTAAGATTTGGTACTAGCACATACATCCTAGAAAGAGACAGGAAAATCAGATCATGGCCAACCTAAGCTTACACAGCAGGTTGGAAGCCACCATGAGATACCGTGTGGTGAAGTCAGGGCTGCTGGTTCCAGTACATAAAGTTCTGTCTTTATTACATACTGATACTGCTGAATTAATATCTATCATTAAAAAATAGCAATTCTGAGAGGACTCAGGTAAACTGAGGACTCAGGTAAACAAACTGTCTAAATTTTAGCTTATATGGGATTCTTTTAGGTTATTTAACTACTATTCATCAAAACAAATCTACATCACTACAATTACTCTGAAGACTAAACATTTAATTGATTGATTTCTATTTAGACTCAGGGTTTCTCTAGGTAGCTTTGACTATCCTAGCTAAAACTCACTCTGTGGACTAGGCCTGGCTCTGCCTCCTGAATGCTGAGATTAAAGGTATATGCTATCACATACCCAGCCAGCCCTACTCAAATCTTGAATCGTTAATGCCCGAATGTAACTAATTTTCTATGCCCAGTATTTGCTGCTACCCAAATGCTTACTTTTTCTTCTCTATAATTAATTGTCTATTTTACCCATACAAGCAACCTTAAAAACTTAATTTTATAAGCTAAACACCTGTAAACTAAACGAAACCAAATCTCAAGATGTTAAGGCTGAGTTTCAGGGGCTCACATAGCTCACGCGAGCCTCAAACTCAGCAGAGGATGACCTTCAACTCCTAATCCTCTGCTTCTATTCACTGGTGTCAGATTTACAAGTACAAGTAACTGTACTTGACTGGGGCTGAGTGTTTACGGTCAAGCTCTGATTCCCTTTTAAGAAATTTACTGACCCAACTTAAAATTTTCCACCATAAAAATTAAATAAAACAAAAAGCAAAAATATAATCCAAAACTTCCTGTAGTGCTAAATTCAATGTTACCAAGTTTTAGCGAATATATTTCTTAGAAGGCATGAGAAATTATGTATTCAAAGGTATGGAAATAACCATAAGGCAAAATAAGTATTTGTTTCAACTTTTATTGCACAGACAAAAGACATTCTGTAATTTGTACCCACATTCCAATCCCCTTTTAAAGACAGGATATAATTCATGTGGCTCAGGTTGGCCTTTAGTGATCTATGTAGTCAATCAAGACCAACCTCAAACTACTGTCTCCACCTCCCAAGTGCTAAGACGACAGTGATGTACCATCATATCTAACTAGACAGTCTACTCCTTGACCTTAATTAAAACAAACAAAAATGAGGCGCAGAACCTTTCCTTTCTTTGGGTTCTTTTTCCTTAAAGAAAAAAACTAAGGGCTGTGGCTTTTAATTCCAGCACTGGGGAGGCAGAGGCAGACAAGTCTGAGTTTGAGGCTAATCTATTCTACAGAGCAACTTCCAGGACAGTTGGAACGACACGGAGAAATAAAAGGGAAAAGAAAAAACTCAAAGAATGAAAATTAGGTTTGTAAATTTCAATAGGTGGCTTTTCCAGCAAAAGAATGTAGTTAAGTTCTGAGACGTTAGTATGCCTATCTGTCCTTCATTTTCATTCATGTCTAATGATATACAATCCAAAGCCAAAAAAATCTTGAAGAAATTATCCACTGGATTGATGTTGGACAAATAAAGCAGATAGCTCTAAATTCCCTTCCAGATGACTTCACAACATAACACCCATGGTACTAGAGTTTGAACCCACATCTTCAGCTTACAACAATTCTGAGCTGGATGTGGTGGCACACACCTTTAACCCCAGCACTTGGAAACAGTCCGATCTCTGAGTTCAAGGCCATCCTGGTCTGCAGAGTCCTAAGACAGCCATGGGTACACAGAGAAGCCCAGTCTCAAAAAAGAAAGGAAAAAAATACTTTTACTACTGAACTATATATACTCCCAACGCCTTTTTTTTTCCCCCTTGCAACTGTGATCCTCCTCGCTCAGCCTTTTGAATAGTTGGAATTACAGGTGTAAGACACCAAGCTGGGCTTTATTAATGGCAGACATCTGAGTAACGCGTTCTTCTCAAATTGTTTCTTTCATCTTCCAACCCCAGAGGTCCCACTGGGCCATTCCAAAAGTAGCTCACCAGTGTTGCCACTACCCCACCGCCACAGGAGCCTCCCATTAACTGGAGACAGAAGTCCGTGGTTCCTTGGAACCACGTGTTTTCTTAAGAGCAGCGTGTACAGAATACATTATCAAAGGCTGGTGAAAACGGAGTAGAGCTTACCACGCGCTAGGCACAATTTAACAAAGAGGCTGCAATATTTAACAAAGCAAGGAGAAACGAAACAAAGAAAAATCACTCTGAAGAGAAAGGAGTCACATCTCAGGACGGATATATGGATGGTTTCTACAGGAACAAACAAGATTCACTCTGGATTATTCCTCAGCTACTCCCGGCACTCATTTCATTTAATTCTAAGACTCTGGCTAAGCAAGGGCATCTCTTGACCAAAAAAAAAGAAGCATTATTATACTGGAATCTTTTAGTTATCACAGATATGGCTCACATCTAAATTTCAATCATTCTATTAGCAATTTGCAGTTATTTTAAATTGGGTCAGTAGACTTCTAAAAGAGGACCTTCCAAAGATACCGACAAACCCTCATTGCACCGGCAATTGAAATTTTTCGAAAAACACTTAGTTTTAGATTACAAATCTCAGCTCTACTTCTAAGTGACATTATCAATTTAGCGACTAATTACATCTATTAGAGTGGAAGTTCTTGAGCTGCAAAGAGAAAATTACTATCTCACGAGTTACCACAGTTACAGCAAAATGCCGTACAGAAGGCTGAAATAACAAGTAATTACAGCACTCAACCCAGCAGGTGGAACAAAATGCGCACTCAATAATATGCAGTAATATCCTGACAGCCTCTCAAACATATCTAAGAGTTGGGCAAGCGTCCCATTCGCAGTCGCACACGCCCAGAAGAAGACAATGACCAGGTTTCCCCGCGTTCCTAACGTCGTGCACCGTGCCACCACCCAGCTCTCAGTCACCGACCCCTTCCTGCCACCGCCCGGGCCATCCTCACCAGCCTCCCCGCCACCAGGCAGCCAAACATGGCAGCGCCCTCGGCGCCTCTGCTCGGCCAGCGGGCACCTCAGGCCGGACACCAGGAATTCCGCAGCCACTGTCCTAATTGAACTCAAGAACCTTCCAGAATTTGCAGGAAGGAACGTGCCCCTCCACTACATAGCAACACGGGAACGCATCTGGGCCGGCGACCTCTGACCCTCCCTTCCTAACCCACACGCCTCTCAGGAACGAGTACTTCCGGGTCCTTACACCAATTTCCTCCTTCTAAGGTAGTAAGGAAGAGCTGGTATCGTATCAAGACTACAAATCCCATGGTACCGTGCGCCATCCTCCGGGAAGGCATGCCCGGAGAATTTGAAATTTAGGACTGACAGTACGTGATTTCCGTGCCTGTGCGAGTCAAAATTTCTCCCCCCACCCCCACCCCCGGAGCTGAGGACCGAACCCAGAGCCTTCCGCTTGCTAGGCAAGCGCTCTACCACTGAATCCCCAACCCCTCGAGTCAAAATTTCTAAATATGGTGCTGGGAGAAGATCTTCCTGATGTTTACGTAACATTTTAGGAGTAACAGTGCGCCTTTGCCAGAATCGTTTCACCTAGTCTCTCCTTTCAAAAGCCCAAATGGGGTAAATATCTCCATTTTATACTGAGGGCAATTGGTTCAGTGCAACCAGCCGTAAAGCTTGAAAAACTGTGATTTTTGGAGCGTAAATTCAAGTTGTCATCCAATTGTTTCGTTCTTTCTGACAAACACTATCTCAAAAGTGTTAATGTGTTATGTGTTAAGTGTTATGTCAGAGTCTTATTACCTAGTTCAGGTAGACCTCAAACTCGTGAACCTCCTTTCTCGGCCTCCGATTGCTGGAATTATCGACGTGGACCACCGAAACCACGAAGGTCCAGAAGTACTTTTTCCCCCTAAGTACTAATTTTAACAAGTAATTATGTTCTTGTTTATATTTCTTGTGCTTTCCAGCTTTGCTTTTGCTTCCTTCCCTGCCCCAACTAGTGTGCTGTACAACTGTGGGCAAGCTATACAATAGCTTCTTCAGTCTATCACTTGCAAAATGAGAACAAATATATCTATTTTTCAGGGTTGCTGAAAGGATTAAATGATGAATTAATTGATAAGTGCCACCAAGAATAGAGTCTGGTGCTGCTTAGGGAGTTTTGCTGTTAAATGCCTTTTTTAAAATAAATTAAGTTTTCCCACTTTTGCAGCGGGGCGGTGGGGGGGATCCAAGACCGGGTTTCTCTATGTAGCCCGAGCTGTCCTGGAACTCACTCTATATAGACCAGGCTGGCATAAAACTCAGAGATCAGCTTGCCTCTGCCTACTAAGTGCTGCAATTAAAGATTGTGTGCCACTGCCACCCAGCTTTGGGGTTTTTCATTTTGTTTTGCTTTGTTTTTTATTCATTTATTTGTCTGTCTATCTTTTTTAAAAAGGCAAGGTTTTGCATAGTCTAGGCTGTCCTGGAACTTGCTATGTAGTCAAGGATAATCTTGAATTCCTGATCCTTCTTCCTCCACCTCCCAAGTGCTAACGTTACAAACATACACAACACAATAACTGGCTTAAGTGTCCTTTTTTTTTTCTGCCACACTTCTAGAAGAGGCTCATTGGAAACACAAAACAATAGCTAAAGGAAGTAGCACCAAGGATCAACTGCCACTGATATTCATTCTCCCTTTCTTGGCTTTAATCACTGTGTCTTCTGCATAAGGAAGGACCATCGCCATAGTAGATCTCTCTTCCACGGTGCAAGTTTTATATGGAGTGACAGACAGTTCTTTACCTAGCAAGTCCCTGCACTTGTAGACTAGAGAGGATGTGCATAGTCAGACCACTGGCAATCACACTGCTTCTATTCAAAGTTCATTTACTTCTACCATTTACTAGCTGCATACTAGACTGATTAGGCTAACATTCCCGTGTCTCTTTTTCACCATTTTTAAAATGGAATAATATCAGGATTTACCTAATAGGGTCGCTTTGATGGTTCTTATCTGTGAAATACTAGATAGTGGTTAGATTCCCACTTAGTATTAAAGCTTCCCTTTGCAGGGTTTCCTGTCTAACACCCCACCGTGGGTTCTGTGCATGCGTTTGACTTTAAGAGCAACTCATGCTATTCAACTTTTATGTGCTTAGGCAACGTTTTTATGTGTACCCAATAGTTGCTCCTCTCCTTATAATGTAATCTTATTAATAGCCTGAGCGCTGGCTCGCTTAGAAACTTTGTAACAATCTGCAGCTGCTGTTTATTAATTACTTTAGTCTTATTCTTATTTTGTAGGACTTGCTTTTTTTTTTACCATTTTCTGGTAGGTAATTTTAGTTCTAGATTGAACAGAGGACTAGAGAAAATAATTTAGTAACCTTTCTCCAGCCTGTGAAAGCTAGGCTTCTACTCACACATCATGTGTTTGTAGAGTTAAGTCTGGTTCTTCCTCTCAGCCCCTTGTTCCCAGAAATAAGACTCTGAGTAGATCATAGCTTAACATAGCCCATTTATTCTAATCTACATTCTGCCACATGGCTAGTTACCTGTGCTCAAACACCATACGCCTGTACTTCTCACATCTTCCTGGGCTAATCTCCGGAGCCTAGCTCTATCCCAGAATTCTTTCTGCCTCCTGGATGTTCTACCTTCTATTCTACCCTTTCCTATAGGCCATAGGTTTTTTTAACTGACAGGTGATGCATCCATACAACAACAAGATATTCTCTCTACAATTCCCCTTTTTAGTCCAATAAAAGGCTCCTTTTCTTTCAAATATAAATTATACAATAAATTGAATAGAATTATAACAATTATGAAAACTGTAAAGTATGATATACATTTACAATGTCCAATCTATAGTATTTGGCAATTAGGGAAAAATTGCTATTATCTATCTAGCTTGGTATATTCAAAGTTTTGTACCTAACTCAACTTGTATTAACAATCTAGAAACATCGTTTTAGACTAAAACATCTTCTTAAATCCTAAATAACTAAAGCTTAATTTTGAGACCTTAACAGTCAAGTTTTCAGCCCCATCAGACACCTGAGAAGGAATGAATAATAGTAGCTAGGTATGCAAGAAGTGTAGGCAAGCAGCCTTCAAGACTAAGAATTGACAGACAGCTGGCTGCCTGGACAGCTACCCAGTAATCTCTATAAGGTGGGGCATCTGTCTTCAGCCTTCTGAGCAGTATATCTGCAGACATATTTATGAAGCAAGAATTATGAAGGACTTCTTACCCTGTCTTGGCAGAGTCCAACAGTCAACTTCCCTGTGTCCATTTGTTCTTTCTGGACAGCATTTTGTCTGTAGTTGAAACATGGTCATTTTCTTTGCCCAGTGGCTGGCTTGCCACAACTGAAGCAACTCCATGTTCATCATCTTCTTCCAAATTAAATGGGGTGCTGCCAGGAGATGATATATCTCATGGTCAAAAAGATCTTTAATTAATAAAACATCTTTTTAATGCTGTTGCTCTCTGAGGTTTTTGAAGACTATCTGAATTTTCAAATATAGTTTATTCTTAGTTATTTATTATTTATTTATTTGTATTTCTTAACCATTCCTAAGAGTTCCTAACTTGGATTTTTTTTTTATCATCCCTAACAGTTTGAAATAGAAGCTTTCAAAAGGACTAGAACTTTATATTGTATCTTTGTATCTTTAAAAAAAAAAAAAAAAAAAAAAAAAAGAATTATATAATTACAATACCTCAAATAAAAGTTAAAAACATAAACATTATGCATGTCAAAATTAATCTTAAATTTGTATCAACATACAATAATCTATATTGATATAACAAAATAACCTTATTCCTGTATCATTATACACAATTCTGTATCAATATAACAAAATACAAACTCAATTTTGCATCTAAATAAAGATCTCTACCAATGTATGATATAACTATAAAATGTTTTTTGGTTTAAGAGTAGATTCAATAATCTACTCCTTTTGTCTAATATTCTAATACTATTTCTATATACCGCCTTTCTTTTCAACCCCTTGCCCCTTACGTAATAAAGAAAAAAGGTAGAGAAAACGAAAGAGAAAAAGAAATCCCTGACCCTAATCTCCTTATTTTGTTTCCTTCCCTGTCCAAGACAATAACTATTTCTAACCACCCCCTTTTAAAAGATGACAAACATCCAACACCCACTGACTGACCAATAATCCCCCAACCCACTCTTAGGAATGGGGCAAAGTTTTCTCTTGGGAGCTGAAGAAAATTGGGAAAATGGTTAAGCCCTAAGAAAGCTAGCTATAGCATTTATTGTTCAATCTTTACATGATGAGAAGTTCAGACTTAAGTGAAGTCCTGATTGGATTAATCTATAAGGCTAGACCAAATGAGCAAGCTATTTGACGTTGTCCTGAAAGCAAGTTTTCAGGCAGGGAGCTAGAACAGCTAAGTCTCAGCATGTCAGCATCCCCGAGAGAGAATCTTATCAAGACTGTCTTTTTGGTTGTTTGTTGCTTGTTTTTTCTGTGACCATAAAGCTTTCAAAGGTGTGTGTGTGTGTGTGTGTGTGTGTGTGTGTGTGTGTGTGTGTGTGTGTATCTATATGTGTGTGTATTACTGTATTAACATAATGTATGGAATGTGCAATGGGCACAAATCAGTTAAGATTTTTGTTCCTTGTCTGATCAGGAGAATGACAACTGTAATTGTAATATAAACCTCCATTCATGCCATGTGAAAGGATGGTATGCAATAATAAGTTATGAGAACTCTGTAGCAACGAGATCTATTGGGCGTGTAAGCTGAAGTTTTGGCTGGCAACATTTTTATATCTCAGTCAGATTCAGAACTGTCCCCAACTGAGGGATCAGCAAATACATCACCTGTTTTATTGGTCCTTTTGATTTCCTCCTTCCTGTCTACAGTCAAAATCTTCAGGGGGTCTCCCTCTATCAAATCTGATCCTTATTTAGATGGAATCTAAAGCCTTTTCTTCTTTCTTGTTGACACAAACACAAAGCCTCTTTCCCAACATAAAACACCTTTTGTCCAGCAGTTTGAAGTCACCACAAGTATAGACTGATCCAACATAGCAGCCCCCTTTCTCTCCAGGTCTGCTCCATTTTGACTCCTTTCAAAGAAGATTATATAATGTCAGCCTTAACATTGATGACATAACTATTTTCATATTGCTAAATCAAAACAAGACTATATGGAGTTCAAATATATTCCTCTACAATGATATACATTTATTATTGCTTATTGAGACAAGATTTCTCTGTAGCCCAGCCTGTCCTGGATTTGCTCTGTGGATCAGGCTGGCCTTGAACTCACAAGGAACCTATCTGTCTCTGTCTTTGTCTTCCAAGGATTGGGATCATAGGCATGGGTTTATTTACTTAGCAGCTATGTACCCTGAAACCATTAATATCAAGTTTTAGCTCTTCTCCCTTTGGAGATTTACTTCTATGTGGATTTATTTAGCCTTTTTTCTTTCTTTACCATTCTTCCCTGTAGTCAACTTTATTTAAATCCCTTTTCATCTTTTTGTCCAAGCATACCCAAAGCATATTATAAAACATTATCACATTGTCTCTGTGACCCGTGTGCTTTTTGATTATTTATCTCCTCTGACAAAAGGCATCTGTATTCTGTATTGCCAAGCATTAGCGTGCAGTGCAATTAATAATCTTAACAGTATTATTTTTTAATCCCTTGTCCAGTGGTCTCTGGAGTCCTTAGTTGGATGCTTTTCTTCTCCTGGAAAGATAAAAGCAAACAGCCCTACTCCAGTCCTAACTCTGAGTCACACTTAAATTGACTAGAAGAATATCTTTCCTAGGGCAAATGCTTTTTGGCAACAAAAGAAGCATTATGCTTCTAATTAAAATCAAAAACATACCTTACATGGATAAATGTACCTATTTATCCTCTTCCTCCCTGCTCAAATATTTACCTCAATTCCAAATCATTGTAACTCTTTATTAGAAAACAGATTTAATGCAGGGACAACAATGGAGCAGAGACTGAAGGAAAGGCCATCCAGAGACTGCCCCACCTTGGGATCCATCCTGTGCGCAGGCACCAAACCCTGACACTATAGCTGATGCCAAGATGTACTTGTAGACAGGAGCCTGGTGTGGCTGTGCTGAGGTTATGCACAGGTGCAGATACCTACAGCCAAGCATTGGACTGAGCCTGGGGATCTCAGTGGAAGAGTTAGGGGAAGGACTGAAGGAGCTGAAGGGGATTGCCACCCCATAGGAAGAACAACACTATCAACTAACTGGATCCTTCTAAGCTCCCAAGGACTAAGCCACCAACCAAAGAGTATTCATTGGCTGGTCTGTGGCCCCTGTTACATCTGTAGCAGAGGACTGCCTTGTCTGGCCTCAGGGAGGGGATGTGCTTGGTCCTGTGGAGGCTTGATGCCCGAGAGAAGAGGGATGTTACAGGACTGAGGACAGAGTGGGTGAGGCAGGAGGGGTGAGTGGATGGGAGAGCACCCTCTTAGAAGTGAAGGGGAAGGGGGAGATGTGGTGGTGGGACTCATGTAGGGAGGACTCAGAAAGAGGGTAACATTAATAATAAATAAATAATTTAAAAACGGAAAACAACAAACTTGAACTGTAGTAGCATTCTGAATTTACTTAAAATCTTTAAAAATCTGTTTTAGCAATGGCAAACAATAAAAATATCTCTTCTATTTCTCCTATTATGGAAAAAAACAAAAAACATTTACATAAAATCAAGCAAAGAGACAAGCAATCTCTAAGTTTGGGGTCCAGATGTGTTATCTCAGGCTGTAGCATTGAAGTCTTGTATGTTGGGCCTTGGAATTTAGGTGTTGCTGCCTTGTATCAGGGCCCTTAGCAGAGAGAGCTGACGAGCATCTCATAACCAGAGAGCTCTGAGCTCCCTGCTGCCATCCATTTCCTGTTCTCTGTTGGGAAGAGCCTTTTTCCCTTCTCTATTTCTATTGCTTGTAATTTAGCATTCCATCTCTCAGTTCCCCTCTTACCTAAGTCTGTTTTATTCTGAACTTTCTTAGAGAGGACACAGAAAACTGTGATCACTGGTGAACGTGTTGTAACTAGCTCCATGACGACGACAACTAAGACGAAACTGTACGGGATCCAAGCGCCTTCTGCTGTGGTGGTTTCCATTTTCTAATGTGGGAAGTACTTTCCCTTTAAATTTCCAATTCTTTCTGTAAGGATTTCAATTTACTAATTTTAAACTTAATTTCTTACCAGTTCAGATGCCGGGGGCTTTTTTATTTTGTCCCTTGTGCTGTTGCTAACCCTACCCTAGCAGTTCGGATAGCTCAGGGCGCCTGGTGCTGCTTCAGGCTGAGGCTTCAGGCCGAGCTCTCTGTCTAGCACGCTTTTAACTGTGCTAAGCTTGGGAGAAGCTGCAGCTATTGTGCCGAGGCTTTGGTCTGCTATCGTTCTTTATAAATAAACCAGGCCTCTAGTCTGGCCGGCCTGACTTTTCACCTGCCTTTCAGCTAGGCCTTTTTAGGCCATAAGCTTGGTTTCTTATGTCTTAAATACCATTTGTTGTGGCAAATTTTAGTTGGGGGTATCTACCTCATCTTTGATCATTTAATTCCCAAATAAAAGACACAAAATTTTTATATTTATAAAAACCTTAAAGCACTAGAGCTGGGCAGATATCAGCCCTCTATCTTATTTTGTCTACTTCCTTACCAATAATCCTGGGATTCTGCCTGGGCCACTCCTATTCCAATCAGCCAGCCCAGATGGCCATGCGCTCACAATCCACGTACCCCTTGGTGGCTTCCTCATTCTCTTTAAGAAATTCTTTCCATGATTAGACCCACCACTCTGAAATTTTAGAGGAAAACCAAATACAGAAATCTTATCCATATTACATTTTAATATGAAGTTCATATATTGAAGAATCTATGGGCAATTTGAGAAATACACCTAAGACCTCAAAGGTATGCCCACCTTTCAAAGGGTATTGGTGTGTTGTTCTTTGTTCTTTGTTTTGGGGTGGTTTTATTTTGTTTTGAGACAGGGTCTCACACATACAGGTTAGGCTAGCCTTGAATTCGTTGTGTAGTTCATGCTGGCCTTGAACTTGCAATAATCTTTTAGGCCGTCCTCTTATCCTCCCTTGTGAGATGGTGCTGTTTACCTGGTACCACTGTGTGTTAAAACTATCTAACTTGCTGGGGAGGTGGTGGTGCAGGCCTGCAATCCTAGCACTTGGGAGGCAGAGGCAGGCAGATCGCTGAAGTAAAGGCCAGTCTGGTCTACAGAGTGAGTTCCAGCAACGCAGGACTACAGAGAGAAACACTGTCTGGAAAAAACACACGGGGTGCGTGCATCTCCTCCCCCACCTCAGACAGACAGACAGACAGACAGACAGACAGACACACACACACACACACACACACACACACACACACACACACACACGTATCTTGTATTTTAATTTTGCAGAGGCTCACAGCCCAGGGGTTGCCCTCATCTCAGAAGAAACTGTGAAAACGTTAGAACTGTAAAGCCCGGGGCCTTCTGAAGTTAAATCGAGTGCATTTTACATGGCATAAGCTGATGCAGGACAAGGAGAAAGAGTTATCATTCGAATGTAAATCGTTCTCACAGGATTGTGTGCTTAAACTTTTGGACCCCCATAGACTAGTGCTGATTTGGGAGGTTTGGGGAAGTGGGTCTGGCCGGAAGCAGTGAGTCAGGAGCATCAGGTCATGAGGTTATAGCACATCCTTGCTTCTGACCTGCTGTCTTCTCTTTCACCTACATAGATATGAGCAACTTCCTGTCTCCATGCTTTCTTCACTGTGATCGGGTGTATTCTCTCAAAGGATGAGTTCAAATAAAACCTTCCTTTCTTAAGTTCTTCTCTCCATGACAAGGAGAGAAGTAACACCATGCTACTGTACAAATTTTAACTCCGAGAAGATATGTGGATAATTTGAAACGTTCCAAATGACAGTTCTTTCTTAAAGGCAGATCTGAGCCTTATCACTGGAAGCAGGTTGCAAACATGTCAGTCTCATCCTTACCTGTAGCCAAGCCCATGGACTGTGACTTTGCAGAAGGGGATCGTCTGTTTCTTCCCTCTTGGCCATGTTTGATCTGACTGAACGAAGGGATGCTGGGCCACTTCCAAGCTCCAAAATATTTGCAAACTTCTGCTCTAGCACTTGGAACTTGGCCAAGCTATTTAAGGAACAAGCCAGGGAATGCCTGCAGATAATGAAAGATACCTGGTGTTCTATCAGCAGTCAAACCTCAGGAGCCGACTTGCAGCTGAGCAGGCTTGTGCAGCCAAAGCCAGAGGAGTCACCTAGCTGAGCTCAGCACACATAAAATCATGAGTTGCATAGTTGTATTTTAATCTGTTAATTTTTTAGAAATATTCCCTTTTTATGTGTATGGCCATCTATCCGTGTACCACAGGGGTGCAAGTGCCCAAGGAGGCCAGAGGATGGTGTCAGATCCCTTGGCACTAGAGTTACAGATGTTTATGAGCCATCGTATGAGTGTTGGGAATTAAACATGGGTTCTCTGGAAGGGCAGCAAGTGCTCTTAAATGCCGAACCATCTTTCTAGCCCTCTGTTATGTTTTGATACGCAGCAAAAGCTAATTTTATGTAGTTCTTTCATAATCTATATTGACTTTTAAATTTTTCCTTCACTATGGAGAGTACTGTTAAGTGTACAATTGACATTCATTTCCTCCCAAGTCCATCTTTTGAGGATTCAGGGACTGAGCCTAGCCCTGCCTCAGGGCATGTAAGTCAAGTTCTCTATCACTGGTCACTGTCTCCAGGGCATTTTCAAATTCTCTTTATTTTTTATTTTAAGAAAGTAAGGGATGGAGAGATGGCGCAGCCACTGAAGGGTAAGCTCACAGCCAAAAACACAAGAAAGTGTCTTAAGTTGTCACACTTGGGCCCACTCTCAAGACTTTGCCCTTTAGCCTCTTGGGCTGTCTTGTGTTGTGTGTAGCTATACGAATCTGCAGTTGAACAGGCATTAGCATTAGTACCTCAGTACACCAGAGAAAAGAACACAGGGAGTGCGGAGAGCTTTTGGAGCCGCTCCTAGAAACTTGGCAGGAATTTGACATTGGGACAGGGAAGTAGGTTCAGATAAGAATATTTACATTTGGACTAATACAAAGCTCCAGGTAAACTCAGCTGAGGAACGTGGCACTCCTTTTGTCTTGGTCATCCTGATAAGCCCCTAGAAACAGTGATCGCAGGACTTTATTGCCTTGTTCCTTGACCTAGAACTGGCCTTATTATTTGCATGTAATTAAAATGCTATAAAAGGAGACTGGGGAAAAATAAAAACCTGTGTCAGCCTCAGAACTGTGCTACAGGATTGTCTTTTTCTTTTTAATCCTCGCTCCCTCCCTGGAGAACCCCTTGACTGGGTGAGCTGGCTTGGTCAAGGGTGTTTTTTGAGCTCTGCAACTTAACTGTCTAGGTCTCACCCATGAAGTTTAATGCTGTCTTGAGGCCTTGTATCTCTCTGTTCCTCAGAAAAGGCCTATGTTTTGTTTAACACCGCTGACCGCATCTAGAATTTCTTATTAATTTTATCTTTGGATTTGCATTTCTGAAGTTCAGCAGAACATGTGTGTTGAGACAAAAGATAGCACCTCAACTGTTTCTTGCCACTCCTTTGGCATATGGCACTCCCAGGTCCTCATGAACACAGACATGTCAATAGACTCATGTGTAGAATTCAGCAAGTTTCCAAACAAGTGCATGGTAAACAAGTCAGGGTACAGCAGGGTAGGCAGGAGCGCTGACAGCCCCAGGAGGCCATGCTCTCAGTTACAAACAGAACTTACCTTGAACACAGAAAGATCACAGCATTTTTACTAGTATGGACTGTTATCCTCCACTGAGTTATTTCTGAGCACTGTTTCTACTATACTAGGAACAACATACTGAAAGATAAAAGTTTTAAAGTTGCCCCCCTAGACACAAAGTTTAGAGCAGAAAAAGAAAACAGGTTAGGCCCCAGAATTGTATGTTCCAAGAAGCCTCTCCTAGGGCTATAGAATGGACATTGGCCAGCTCAACAGCTTTCTCCCAGAAACTAGCTGACCATAAATCTTAGAGAACAATATTGAAAAGCAGGAAACAACGTCTCCTAGGAACTAGCGGACCATGAAGTTAACAATCTGAGAAGTAGGAGACAGCTTCTCCTAGGAAACAATCTTGGGGGACAGAGTTCTTCCTTGTGATTTTTCACTGTTATTCTATGACGCCATCCCTGCCCCCTCGGGTTGTGGTTTCTCCCTTTAAATACCTCTTCTCCCAGCCTCTCGGGGTCGAACTCCACTGCCCCTGCGTGGGATACGAGTCTCGACCCCAGTGCACTGGTTGCTATCGATAAACCTCATGTGATTATAACAAGGACGGTCTTGTGTGAGTTCTTGGGGGGTTGCGTCATCCTGAGACTTGAGTGAGGGTCTCCCCACTCTGGGGGTCTTTCAATACTATATATCGATCACAAAATATCACTTTCTGTGATTGTTTGCATGATACAATGCGAGGGCTAATACTAAACTGCGTGCTAATTACATAAGATTTTAACTTATCTAAATAGTGTAAGATCCCGCCCTCAAGTCAGTAGTGCTTACTTCGAGAGAACCCCCTCCCCCCAACGAGACACCAAGATTCAGATGAATGCAAGAGGAAAACAGCCCCTGGAAGCAAGTGACTAGAAGGCGACCCCGAGTGGCTATTACAAGCAGTTTTTTATACTTTTTAGGGGCATAGATTACCTCAGCAAGGTTACAGTTCAAACGTATTGGCTAAGGATATTGACCTTTAAATCTACTGGCTAGCAAGCATCAGTCAATACATTCTGAGAATTTTCTACTGAAGAATGTTCCTGTGGGTGGAGAATGGAACTCGGCCTAGCCTTGACCCCAGGCGGGTGGGTGTACGACTGGCAAGGCCCCTAGGATCCCTCAATAGCAACTTCTTTGAAAAATGGAAGATAAGTGTTTAGTTTAGAACCTTGTATTACCTTTTGTGTTGCTACCGCAAAATAAATGGCAACTTAAGAGAAGAAAGGTTTACTTCTGCTTAGTTTGAGGGGATGCAGTCTATGAGCACTGGGAAAGGAGTGGCAGTCAGGACAGGAGAGGGCTGTTCACACGGCATCAGCCATCAGAAAGAGCAGACACAATGAATGCTGATGCCCAGCCTGCTTTCTCTTTTTTGCAGTTCAGGACCCTGGCCCCAGGAATGGAACCACACACTTAGGATTGGTTTCAGAACTCAGTTAACCTAATCCAAGGAATCCCTCACAGCCAGGCCCAGATTTTTTTCTTTGATAATTCTAGGCCCTTCAAGTTAACTTTAATTACTATCATAATCTTACATTCACATTTTTAAACACGAGCTGCATTTTCATTTTGTAGCTTACAAATTTTGTAGCTGATCCTGTCTTCAGACCTAGAAGTAGGTCTGGTGGCACTCTGTTCTTTTCCTCTCTTTCAGTTAAGTCTTATCTACTTTTGAGATGTGCATGTTTATCATTTGTTTCAAAAGTTTCCATGACTAAACCGGTAGCATTCGCCTACATCCTCAACAAGAAGAGAATGAGGCAGGAGTATTTGGGGCATGTTCAGGCTACATACTGTCAAAACAAAGAAAAAAAGTAAGGTTAAGAGAATGTTCCTTGGAGTCAATGAGATGGGTCAGTGGGCTAAGGCACTTGCCAAAAAGCCTGTCACTAATCTGAGTGCAGTCCCCAAATCTATTATGGTAGGAGAAAGCCTATTCCCACAAGTTGTCATCTGACCCCGACATGGGCATACTGGCATGCATACACGCCCATACTGGTCCACGACATAAATAATAAACGTAATTTTTTAAAAAGGAACCTTCACTATTGAAGGTGTAACCCACTAAAGAAGTGACTCCCTATTGTGTAAACAAAATGTAGAACTCAGAGGTCACTGAAACATCTGGCTACATGGCATGTGTGCACATGCACAAGAAAACTGAATTTCGGATGCTGCAACTGCCAGGCAAGCACTTAACTAATGAACAGCACCCCCCAGAGAGGAATAGGAGTTTAGATCAAGTTATGCCCTAAATGGGCCCACGTTGTGTGATGGTACCCTTAATTGTCTGCAAACAAAACTGTCTGACTTCCATGTCTTCTTGTCCCCAGAGGTTCTTTGGAAAGCTACTTTCTAGGAGACCATCTGCTGTCATCACAAAAGGCTTTAGCCAGAGTATGACAATCATCCAGAATCCAGCTTCAAAGGGCAAACGGAAGGGCATGCTTCCTCATGACGTGCTAGTTTGGAGTGAAGTCTTGAGTGTGAAGAGACAAGCGGCTTATCAGTTATTGACTCCAATGAGCGGCCATGCCCAAGCCACCCATCTATTCTAGATCTATCTACACAACCCCACAACACTCCCAGGTGCCCATTACTTCAAGCATTGCTTTTTCTCTACTTTCCTTTTATCCATTTTGATCGTTTGGGTCACACTCTAGATGATTCCTTTGGATCTCATGCAATTCACTGAGTCTTTTAGTAGTATCTAACCCATCCAGTATATTTTTTACTTCAGCAAATATATTTTCATCTCTAAAAGTTGTTTTATCAGCTCCACTAGAGTCAACCTCTAGTCGTACTACTGGCTTTGTGATATCTTTTATTTCATTCTTCCAATATTGGTGCTCATAGTGTGCAAGGCACTGTCCTAGTTGCTGGAGTTATACGGGCAAAAGAAAACAAAACCTACCAAGACACATAACATGGTAGGAAATCAGTTGGTTTTTTTTTTTTTTTCTTTTAAAAATTTATGTGAGACATTGTTGCTCCATCCCCCCCAGTTGTTCCTCATTTTAAGCTTGCTATGTTTAAGTGCATGACAGAAAAGTACGGGCACATTTGAAGGCCAGAGGACAACTCATAGGAGTTTATTCTCTTCCCACCATAAATTCCAAGTGGAGGCTGAGTTGTCAGACTTGTATGGCAAACTCATTGACTATATTGCCTGCCTTCAAGTAGTGATTTTTTTTCTTCAAAGATTTATTTAATGAATATGAGTACACTGTAGCTGTCTTCAGACACACCAGAAGAGGGTATCGGGTCTCATTACAGATGGTTGTGAATCACCGTGTGGTTAGTGGGAATTGAACTCAGGACCTCTGGAAGAACAGTCAGTGCTCTTAGCCATCTCTCCAGCCCAAGTGGTTTATTTTTGAGACAGGATCTTGTGATGTATCTTAGCTGTCTCAAACTCATGGTCCCTCCTCAGTTTGCCAGGTGCTAGAAAGGTAACTTTGAATAGGGTGGCAGTTTTGCATCTGAAAATTCCAGGTTACTCAAGGCTTGAGGATCTAATGTTTCAAATCAGTATAGAGCTCACTTCACTGTCGAAAAGCCTTGGTTGTGAACTATTTGGTTGACCTAAATCTTCAGCAAACTCTTTCTTTTTAGTGTTAATGAATAGGAAGAGGTTATCAAAAATGGAAGCCCAGCATGGTGTCATTAAGTCTTTAATCCTGGTGTATGGGAGGCAGAGGCAGGATTTCTGTGAGGCCAGCTTGGTCAACATACTGAATCCCAAGACCTCAAGACATAAAACACATACTAAATCATGTCAAACAAAACTTAAAACCATGGGACTGGAGAGATGGCTCAGAGGTTAAGAACACTGCCTGCTCTTCCAGAGGTCCTGAGTTCAATTCCCAGCAACCACATGGTGGTTCACAACCATCTGTAATGGGATCTGATGTCCTCTTCTGGCTTGTCCTAACACAGCAACAGTGTACTCATACATAAACTAAATCTCTGGTATCTGTCAAGGAAAGCACTGGGTTATAGGCATGCATGTGACCATGGTTTACATGATTGCCGAGATCTAGTTATTTCTGTAGGTTTGCATAAGCAACTTTATACACTGTGCTATTTCTTTAACCTGGTGGTCCTAACTCTTGCAATGCATCCAACACCCAAGTCCAAAATATACTCCTAACTCTGAGACCTATTTGTCTCACTAAGCCATTATTGTTTTAATGCCACCGAATTCTTGAACCAACCATACTTTGTATGCAGGTGCATGCCAATGGAGGTAAGAAAACAGTGTTCAGGGGCTGGAGAGATGGCTCAGTGGTTAAGAGCACTGACTGCTCTTCCAGAGGTCCTGAGTTCAATTCTCAGCAACCACATGGTGGCTCACAACCATCTGTAATGGGATCTGATGCCCTCTTCTGGTGTGTCTGAAGACAGCGACAGTGTACTCACATATATGATGTAGATCTCTTCTGAGAGACAGTCAGAATATGGCAAATACATAGGCGAATGCCAGCAGCAAACCACTGAACTGAGAATGGGACCCCCGTTGAAGGAATCAGAGAAAGGACTGAAAGAGCTTGAAGGGACTTGAGACCCCATATGAACAACAATGCCAACCAACCAGAGCTTCCAGGAACTAAGCCACTACCCAAAGACTATACATGGACTGACCCCGGGCTCCAACTGCATAGGTAGCAATGAATATCCTAGTAAGAGCACCAGTGGAAGGGGAAGCCCTTGGTCCTGCCAAGGCTGGACCCCCAGTGAACAGGTTTCTTGGGGGAAGGGTGGTAATGGGGGGAGGTTTGGGAGGGGAACACCCATATAGACGGGGAGTGGGAGGTGTTAGGGTGATGTTGGACTGGAAACCGGGAAAGGGAATAAAATTTGAAATGTAAATAAGAATACCCAATTTAATAAAGATGGGGGAAAAAAAGAAAACAGTGTTCAGTCAGGAGCCTAGTTTTTCCTTCCACTCCAAGTCCTGGGAATTGAACTCAGGTCATGAGGCTTGACAACTGAACCATTTCACCAGCCCCTCTTCCAAATCTGGTGAGTCCATAAAACCTATTATCAGTAACCCCAGGCTTGAAATGAATTTTTGTGCATGGGTGCTTTGCATGGCTTTCCATGCCCTGTCCTTTCTGAGGCTGGAGTTACACAGTTGTGAACTACCATGTGGGTGCTAAGAATTAAATCCAAGTCCTATGGAAGAATAGCCAGTGCTCTTACCACTGAACTGTCCCTGCAGTCCAAAACTTACTACCCAGCAAACAATGTTCAAAATGCCTCAAACATTATTAACTTCCTAAGAAAATTAAAGTACGATGATACAAAATTACACATCTACGGTGGTTTGAGTAAGAGTGGCCCCTATAGGTTCATATAGGTGAATGCTTAATCACCAGAATGACACAATCTGAAAGGGTTAGGAGGTGTGTGGCCTTGTTGGAAGAGGTATCACTGGGGGTGGGCTTCGATGCTGCTCTCTCATTAGTGCTGCCTTGGTCAGATGTCTCTTCACAGAACTTGACAGGACCAGTAACTAAGACAATGTCCAAAGCTACATGGTAACAGAGTCACAATGTAAGTTTAGTTTAGTGCCATTCCTGGTTGTCAGCCTGACTATCTGGAATGAACTATATAAACCAGAATTGGAAAGCTCACCTGTGATCCTGATCTTGAGGCTGGGAGATACAAGTTTCTGACCTGGATCATGGCATGGAGATCTTGTGGCAAAGTGGCTATGAATCTGAGGAGACTAGGGCAAGGGGATCTCTGAGTCCAAGGTCATCTCTCTGAGTTCAAGGTCATCTGGGACAAAGCAAGTCCCAGATCCCGGTGTGGTGGTATACACCTTCTGCTGGAAACCAACATAAGGACATTGGAAGAAAGAAGATCCTCTCTTCTTTGCCTGCCTGACTTGTAGGACTGAGCCAATGCTAGATCTTTGGACTTCACCACTGTTGGGGAGTTGGACTACAGACTGTAAGTCATCAACAAATTCCCTTACTATATAGAGACCACCCATAAATTCTGTGACTCTAGAGAACCCTAATACATTTAGGTATACAATTTACACTTAAGACTTCATAGTAAATAGCTTTCTCTAGTTAAAGTAAACATTACAAGAAGATATGGTATAACTTTATTTCTTCCAGTTTGTTTCCATCACAATAAAAATAACACAGCTTTACAAAAATAAATTTTTATTAAAAGCAGTAAAGTCTGAGCAGGAAGACAGTACAAAGAATGTAAACAATGTAAACACCACTACATTCAGCTCAGCCTGATCGGATGCTGAAAGACAAGTCTAAATGCTCTAGTCCCTTTGCTAGCAAGATACATTAATTCTATTTTACACAGACAACATATTCTAAGTTTTACTAGGGAAAAATAGTTTATCGAAGTCGATCCCAACGCCAAATGCTGGCATCATCGCAGACAGCTATGAGGATGCTGCTATCCCTGCTAAAACTGGTTTGTCGAATAGCAGCGCCACATTTATGATGGGTCAGTGTTGTGCATCTAGGGGAAACATGACAAGAGTTAAACAGCACATAGAACGGCATTTACCTTAAGAGTGAAAGAGAAAAGGTGCAGTTTAAAACCAGCCTATCTTCATTAAGAATTCATTCTCTAATTTCACCTTGTTTGGTATATTTATCTTATCACCACAGTATAAATAACAGTTATACCAAAATATTACAAAATTGAAATTAGGCTATGACACAGCTCAGTGGTAATGTACTTATCCAGAAGGAAGGCCCTGAGTTTGACTGCCAGCACCACAAAAATCAATGATTAAGGATGGCATAAGAAGGCTACAATTTAGAACATTTTAGAAATTTCTATACTTACTTGGCTTTATGAGGATCTTCTACTTCTAAATCCCAAACATACAGTTTGCCAACCTGATTGCCCAATGCAAGCATCTGTGTAAACAGAATTGAAAATATAAAATTAACAAAGCGCCAGGCTCTAAGGTATCCTAGGTCAGCTTCCTTGCTTAGAGAAACCTAAGCTCCAGCCTTGATGGCCCATCTGACTAATTTTTGCATCTATGTTACTGATTTATAAGAAAAAGTACAAATAATTAATATTTCCCTGGAATCTTGAAAAGAATAAAGCTCTAAGACAATTCATGGGTGGCCTTAGTTAGTTTTACTACGAGTGTGGTACTTTTCCTCTGCCTTAACAGAGTTACAGAGTGAGATGCTCTTCCAAAGTTCTGTTAGAGAATGCTCAGCCAATCTGACAAAACTGCAGTAGCAGATTCCTTCAACACTTTAAATAGTTATGCTGATTTTTCTGTTTTTCTATAAGAAAAGCTGTGTATGATAAACACATTAAAACACTGTATCTTAGGAACAGAAAGTAACATTGCTGTCACCTAACTGCCCCTTCCTTTTATAACACTGCAGATAATGTGTAGTGCCCAGGTAGGTAGCCAAAGCAAGTCACAGCATCGGTACAACCAACGTGAGAGGATGAGGAGGAAGACAGGGCAGGAAAGGCTAGAATCATAGTGTTTCAGAAGACAATTCCAAATGTAAAATTATGTGCTACCTTTTGCCAGAAATCCATAGAAAACCTCATGTACCAAATGTCACACTGGCTGTAATCAAATCGCCCAAGAATAGTCACATTAGACTCACTAGGTTTAATTTTATCTATATCATCCTCCATTTTGCCAGGTTTCCAGCATACAATGGCATTTTCACAAGACTAAAAGAGAAACAAGAGACACATAGTTAGAACTGAATTTAAAAAAATAAAAATAAAACTGTTACTGTTTTAGTATAGCCCAGAAAGCCTGCCTCCCAAGGCTAGAAACTGTTTTGCAAGTCAAAGTTTACACCTGAGGACAAGAAATCTGACTAGCAATAGAATTAAACAACTCAAAAGAATCATGCTTCTTGAAACAGTGAATTTCTCTTCCAGAACAAACTAAGTTCAACCTCAGATATGTTGGCACCCAGAGACTTGAGGAATGCTATAGAAAATTAGAAGGCTTTTAAAATCTGGCCATTGGTTCATAGTTCCTGTTTGCCAATCTACACATAACCAGGACTGGTTACCTGTACCTTGTTAACTACTGAAGCTTTATACACAGTGTGAACACCAAACAGTAGATGATTAGATGATATCAGAGGAAATTGATTAGTTCAATCAAAGGACCACAGGATATAAAGTGGCTCAAGATACAATGTAGGGATAGGGTCTGACAGGTCATGACATTACACATTCCCTAACCCTGGAACATTGTGTCTTTTGACACTTCTACTTAAAACAACCTCCCTGTGGTCACTATCCAATCACTGTCTTAGCCAGTGGTCTACACTACCAAATTTTTGGCACTGTGTCTGGCCTCTAGTCAATAGAAACCAGAGATGCTGCTAAACAACCTGTCCTCCAGGCCTGGCCAACCTCAACAGTACCCGGATTAACAATCCTGCCCCTAGAGTTTTTCAGGGAAGCCTATTCAATCGAAGATGGCAGCCGATAGGGGTCTATGTATTTAAACAGTTTGACCACAACGCCACAGAAAGATAGGAATGGGAAGAGCAAAGTTCTTCTCTACCTTCTTTAGAACTAAAAATTCTAATGCTAAATGACATTTGAACCTGCTCTTAAGAAACTGCTCCTCAGGTCCTAACAAGTACATGCTGGACTCTCTTCACCCTTTGTAGTAATGTGCTAACTCTTTGGCCTGTAGTATTAGAGGACTGGCAATGACCCAGAGGTTTAGAGTACAACAGACTATCTCCCCAGAGCCAGGAGAAGTCACTAGGTAAGGTGGTATCAGCTGAAGCCCAGTGGGAAGTCTGAATTACCATCTTCACCTGGCAACTTGCAAGTTAGTCCCAAATTTCGCCCTTCAACAACTAAGATAAGAAAGAAAGAAAGACTGCTAACAAGAAAGGATCCCAAGATCCGAGGGCTAGCTTGTCTTGGAAGAGTGCTTGTCTAGCAGGTGAGGCCCTGGGATTGATATCCCTCAAATGACAAAGGAAGAAACAAACAAGCCAAATGACTAGGTGAATGTCAAAAAGGAAGTTTCCAGAGTCTAATACTGAAACATTCAAGCCCCAGTAAAATTATAACTGTGATACCTAATCTTGACTACCAACTTACTTTGAGGGACTTAAGAATCATTATGGAAACAAAAACTCTCACATTTCTGCGAGAGGTTTTCTAGATTAAGTGCCTGAGGTGGGAAGACCCTCCCAGTATGTGGGGACCCAATCCACAGGCTGGAATCCTGGACTGAATAAAAAGCAGAGTACGGGCAGCAGAATTAATTCACTGCTTTGTTTCTGAATGAGGATGCACACGACTAGCTGCCTCATACTCCTTTCTGCCAGGGCTTCCATGCCATGAAGCTGTCCATCAAACTGGAGCCAAAATAAACTGTTAGATTGCCTTTGCCAGGCATTCTGTCCCAGCACCAATGCAGTGATCACAATGAAAACTTAATTGATGGGCTCAACAGAGAAAAGAGGAGAATCAACAATCAAGACAACCCAATAGAATATTAGAGGAAGAGAGTCATTTCAGGGGCCACACACAAAATCTGTGACAAAAATCCCAGCACTAGAGTATGGATAAAATGGCCAGCAATGTGTGTGTCAAAAATATCTAATATATTAATATAATAATGAGAATTGGTGTCTCAAAATGAGGGAAGAAAACAGTGTCATTAGTGTTATAGTTCAAAGTATGAGACAAAATATTTCTCTAGTATATAATTCTACTACAGATTCCAGATCAATGAACTACAAATAAGTTAAATCAAAGAAAGTCCCATCTAGCCAAATCACACTCAAACCTCAAACTTAGAGTCCAATTCAATCTGAAAACTGAAGGAAAAACTTTGAGAGCAGTTAGGACAGAAAAATAGTTAGTTATACAGAAAGGGGGATAGGGATTTAAAGACAGACTATTCCACATTAGAAGCCATGCAGGCCAGAGAAAGGGCAGATATTTTTCAACTATTGGGGGAGGAGTGGCATTGTAAAGCAAGTCATATGTATTTAATAAATATATTCTTCTAGAGTAAAGAGAAAAATGAAGAATGAACAAGAGAATCTGTCACTAGTAGACCTCTAATGAATGGCTGCAGGAAGTTTCCTGGACAAAAAGGAAATGGCTTAGGATGGCAGCCTGAAATTAGGAAGGGAAAACCAAAAAGCAAAGGGAAGTATGGGAAATGTTCACTTTCCTAATTATATTTCACTGAAAAAATACACTATCCAATGTGGTTCTCAAATGTAAGTGAAAGACTTTAGACAATTAGATTGTAAGCTGGGGACAAAGCAACGACAAGGAAAGATCCTATACTTCCTTTGATTACCAATACGCCAACATATGGTGGCCTGAAAAGCTGCATATACAACATATGACATCTAAAGCAAAGCAACTGCTAAAGCAGCTACACCAAGAAATACGCATAACAATGCTACACACGGGCCAGCAAGATGGCGCCACAGGTAAAGTCCTCAATGCACAAGCCTCACAAGCTGAGTGCAATGCCCAGACTCCACACAAAAAGAGAAAAGATCCCGAAGGTATATTCTGACCCCACACAGTGCAATGGCACACGAGCGCTGCATGCACAGACACACATACACATTAATAAAAAGTTAGCCAAACAAGCTGTACATAAATATAGAGGAGATTCTACAAAGTGTTCCATAATTTCTATACTTGGGAGATTGAGGAAAACCAGTTTGAAGTGAGCCTGGGCTACAGCAAATTTAAGGCTGGCTTGGGTAGATGGTGAGACACCCTGTCTCAACAAAAAGAATTAAAAAGAGAAAGAGGAGGAGAAAAGAGAGGAGGAGGAGAAGGAAAATAATAGCCCAAAACAAAATGAACAAAATGAAAGTTCAGATAACCTATATAGGAAGTCCAGGGGCAAACTTAAGAGATGGATTGGATAAAGAAAATAAAACAGATTTAATGTACAGCTTTTTGGGTGGCTAATAATATAAACTGGCAGAAAGGGTCTAACAAGATATGGTCCACGTAAAGGATTGAGGATGTAGCTGGGTGGTAGAGCACTTGCTTAGATTCAGTCTCAGTCATTTAATACCCAACCAAAGCCAATGGTCGGAAAAGGAGAACAAAAATGAGAGGCCTGCTGAGTTTGAGGACTGCCTGCACTACCCAACGAATTTCTTTAACCCCAGGCCTCGGGATGCAGAAAGCAGTAGAGTCATCCAAGGCCAGCCTGGTCTACATAGTGAGTTCCAGGACAGCCAGGGCTGCACAAAGAAACCTTCTCTCAAAAAAACAAATGAACAAACAAAAGAAATCCTTACAGAATGGAAAGGAAGGAGGGAGGGAGGGAGGAGGGAGGAGGGAGGGAGGGAGGGGAGGAAGAAGAAAGAAATCCTTACAATGTGGGGTTTGGTGGAAAACTCATAAAAAGGTTTTCTTTAAAAAAATCAAATTATATTTAACAAAAACTAAACATTTTCTGGCACTAGCACAATGGTTCCATGGGTAAAAAGGTACTTGCCACTAAGTCTGATGACCCAAGTTCTATCCTTGAGAACTACATGGTGTAAGGTGAGAACTGATTCCCCAAAACTGCCCTCTAAGTTCCACTTGTACACACACACACACACACACACACACACACACACACACAAACATACACACACGTTAAATTAAAAAAAAAAAAAAAAAAAAAAAGCCACTTCCTTAGTCAAAGTCACCAATAGGGACATGAAACGGATTAGCCACTGACTGGGAGAAAATATTTTCATGTTTCTGACAGAGATGCATATTTAGAATATGTAAAGAACACTCAAAATTCAACAATAAAAACAAGCAAAAAACTTAATCCATTAGAAAACCAGCTAAAGATTCAAAGAAATATCCCCAAAAAGGATGTGGATGGTGTGACGCTATATTTGTCAGCCTGACCATCTGCAATTAACTAAACCCTAAATGCTGGGCACACGTGTGAGGGAGTTTTTTCTCTCTCAGATCATCTGAAGTAGAAAGACTCCTAATTTGAATCTTTGAGGTGGGAAGACCATCTTTCGTCTGGGTGACACCTTTGCTAAGAGTCCACATAAAGGACAAAGAAGTAGGATGCACTCTGCTTGCTTGCTCTTGGTATCAATCCATTCCTTCACTGGCGTTCTTTGAAGTTGTGTATCTAGCCTGAGGTATTTAGCCTTGTGTACTAAACAACTACTGGATTCTTGGATCTTTCAACCATAGGCAGCCACTGTTGGGTTAACTAGAGCATAGCCTAAAGCCATTCCAGTAAACCCCATATATATGATATGCATTCATTCACACACACACTCATTCGTTCTGTAAGTTCTGTTCCTCTAGAGAACCCTAATACAGATGGTCAAAAAGCAATGAAAGATATTCAACAGCAGTACTAGCAGTGAATGCAAATCAAGACCACGATGAGGTTTCACTGCACATCTATTGGACAATAAAAATAATGGTAGCACGAAATGATATCAATGATACGGACACACTGGACTGTGCATACACTGCTGGGGAGAGCGTAAAATGGCACTCTGGAAGATAGTTTGGTAGATTCTTAAAAACTTAACCATTATCCCAGAGAAACAAAAAATCCTGTACACAACTGTTCATCTGCGAGAATGCTATAGCTCCAACCGGAAACAAACACAGCCAAGAATATGGTGTTAAATTAACTGTAACGAAGCTTGAGAATGGTGGCATGATAACACAACAAGGCACTAAAACCACAACATACCAACATTCACTGCCTAGGCTTTAAGAGCACAACAGTGTAACTACTGATTTTTAGTTCTAGTTCCAGGTCACCCAATGCCCTCTTCTGGCTTCTGAGGATACACAACAGAGACACACACATGGTACACAGACATCCATGCATCCATGCGCGCAAGACAGACATACACAGAAAATACAAAGTGGGTGATGTAACACTGGACTTCTTTGAACTATCTTTAAAACTTCCTGTAGTCTATCTCAAGACAAAGAGTTTAAGGAGGGGGAAATGAAACCAACGACAATAAATTTAAACCCAAAGGAAATAAAAAGGGGGGAAAATCAGACCCCTTGATATTAACATCAAGAAGCCAGACAGGACTCTCTCCCGCTGACAAGCCTAAATATTCAGTTAATATCACCAATCACCCCTCTAGATGATCACCTGGAAAAAGACAAACTAAACAAAGCAAGACACAAGAACTGGCTGCAGACACCGAAGGCTACAGGTTCAAGTGCCTTCCTGACATAGCTTCATATGTGCACATCCTCCCACATATTTTCAGTCATGACTACATTCATGAGACCCAATGCAACACATGTGTATACTGTAATTGTATAATTTAGCCAATGACAAGAGAAGCTCATTGTACACGCTCGGTCCAGATGCAATTCTTTTGTTCAGATACTTTTGATCACTCATAGATTGAATTAGAAGATGTGGAATCCATGGTGACAGGACTGTGTATCTACATTCACCAACAAGGTAGGGCAAACTATAGCCTGTAAGCCAATTGACCCCAGCCACCTGTTCTTGCAAATAAGGATTTACTAAAAGAAACACAAAAACATTCCTATTGGATTTAATTATATTTTCAACATCACTGGTTCCCAGATGGTTGAACCTTCTAAGCTTGCTTCTTTTTTCACTAGAGTGTAAAGAACATCTAGCAAACTTCTTTTTCCTTAAAAACGTCTGCAAATTACCAAAATATAAGACTTTAAAAGTTTATTATCTGCTATTGACATTATAAGTTTTATAAATTTATAAAGAGTTCACACACACACACAATGCAAGTACAGTTTATATAGTATTCCGTACCTTGGAAAGTATCAAATCGCCTAACCATCGTACACAATCAACATAATTCCTATGTATGTCTCTGGTAGAAAAATCAGGAAAGTGGATTTTCTGGGAAATAAATGGCCTGAAGGAAGAATGGAAATGTAAAAGTTAAAAGAAAGAAAGTGTAGTAGGATCATATTGTTTTTTCAGTTTGGGATTTATAAACTCTGTGGTACTCAGTCAGGACCAAACCTAGGGCTTCACGCAAATCAGGGAGTACTCTGCCTACTGAGCTTCATCTTCCAGTTCAGTTTTTAAAACTCCACAACATAGAATAAGACCACTGACTTCTGTCGGTCAACCTGTTCCTTAGAGATAATGTATCCATTTTTCACTTGTATTTTCTTTCATTATCAGTTTTCCAATATAATGTTTTCCTTTCCTTCTTAAATTCAGGATTTTAAGTTTGGGGTAGGTGAGATGGTAATAGCACTTGCCACACAAGCCTGACCTGAGCTCAGAGTCAGGAACCCATATAAAGGAGGAAGATGACAAATGACTAAAGTTGTCCTCCAACCTCCATTTTTGCTAAAATGTGTTTGTGAGAAAATAAACAAGATATTCTGGAAGTGGCAAATTCTAGTCTCGCAAGTGATTCTATGTCTGTCTTTGTTAAGGAACTACAACCACAACCATCCCCTTGCTGGATAAGTGTTTAACTAGAGTCACATCCCACCCCTGTGATTCACTTTATGTTAATTATTGAACTGTGATTGGATAATGATCCCAGGCAATCATGTTTTCCTTTTCCCTCACATATAAAAACCCAGGTCAAGCTTATCATCTCAAACTCTCTGCAATTCAAAGTCTAGGATCTCCTGTTAAGATAGTTAGATGCTATCAATACAAAAACAAAACAACAAAAAAAACCCCATGTGTACACATGGGTCCATGAATGTGCATGCAGAGGTCAAAGGAGAACCTCAGGCATGTCCCTATCTTGACCTTTACCTTGTTTTTGAAGAAAGGTCTTTCACTGAACTTAAAGCTGGGTTCTTACACCACCCGCTAGCAAGCTTTATTCCAACACTGGGTTTATAGGCAAGTCACAACCACACTAGGCTTTTACACAGGTGCTGTGGATCTGAACTCAGGTCTTTCTGCCTTTACAGCAAGTGCTCTTATCCATCCCACCAAGCCATGCTGACACGAATTCATAACTGTTACAATCTCAGTTGCTTTTTAGCCAAATGCATATATTACTAGTTAAGGCCCTTTCAAAAAGACCAGGGCAACTCTGTGAAATGTAATTTATATTTCAGAGATCTAACACCTATTTTAAAACATAAATTTTCCATTGCACCTGATGTTGAAAGATTGAAATTAAAAGTTGTACTAATTCTAAGTCAGTAAATGTAGGCCAATGTTTACTAAAGCTTGCAAAAGTAAAAACAACCTATTAATAATCTTATCTGGAAACCTGAAAATAAACTCTTTGCTAAAATAAAAATGCAAAGTTAACATATTTAAACATATAATGCTTATAGTGAAAGCACAACACACGTACATGTTTATAGTGAAAGTCTCTCTGACAATCAAGTACTAAGAAGGCAGTTACACTAAGCCCCGACGAAGCACTTCACACGACGACCAAGTGAAGCACCTCAGTAACACAGACTCTTCACCGTGCTACTATGGGATACTCCACAATTTGAATTTTCTCTATTTGATGAAGGAAGTATTTACAAGAAAATATCAGCATCTATCTAAATATCTATCTATCTACCCACCCACCTACCCAGAGGCCTTACTATGTTTGAATCCCTAAGTGGCCTGAAACTTGCTCTGTAGACTAGGGTAGCATCCAATTTTCCAAATGACAGAAATGTCCTTGCTTCTGCCTCCTCAGTGCTGGGGTTAAAGGTGTTTATCAACACGCCTAGTAGAACAGTATTTTATTATCAGGAACTAGAAACCATTCCATAGCTAGAAACCAGTTTGAGACTATAGTTTATTAAGTTGAATTAGAATTTACTATTATGTCTTTTCCCTTCTCAATCCCACAGTAGGTTCAGGTGATTTAAAACTTTTATACCTCCAACATGAGTTAAGAGCATGCACACACACATTAAAGTAACTGAAATGTGCCAATAAACAAGATGAAAACAATTCAAAGACTTAAAAAATTTAAATAAGCATTTCCATTTGAAAGATCTGGTAGCAGCTCCCTGACCTAAAGTTACAGATATTAAAAGGAGGGCTACTGAAGCAGCAGCGGGAATTGCTTCATAGCCCTGGAGAAGGAAAGCACATCTACTCAATACACACGGCCTAACTGTCACCTGTTAGTTTTGTTTGGGTTATAATCGTAAGATTCCTTAATCGCATTCATCATTCTCTTTGAGTTGATTCTCCACAGTTTAAGAGAGTGATCCATACCACAGGACATTATTTTTTCACCCAAAAGATCATAATCCTAGGAATAAAGCAGAAAAGTGCAAATAAGTAATTTATAGCCTCAAATGCTCTTTTCCAGTTTTCACCTGGTGCCCAATATTATGAGCACGACATTTCAATCCGGAATACTAAGCACATTCCGGGCGTCACCTCAGCACACCACAAGTCACAGACATATTCCATTCAAAATTTTAATCTGTCATCACTAGAGTACAAAATTTATACAACTATATTTAAATATCTTCCTTAAATTTAAAGGTAATCAGATGTTGAAATAATCATTTTGACACAGAAAAGCTACACAGTTATATATTACTTTTCTTGTCCAACTCCAATTTATAAAAGACACGAGTCATTCAACTGTTAGATCATACGTTTTCTTGTACATTCACTAAATGTACTTGACTAAATCTCAGCACAGAGACGTGGAGGAGGACATGAAGGCCCTCTCCTAATGGAGGAGCTGGCATCTGACTGCTTCTGGGAGAGGAGTCAGGTTTTGAGTGGCGTGACTCCGGGCAGGGCCATGACTAGCTAACGCAAACCGGACTGGGTGTGGAGAGGAAGAAAGGGAGGAAGAGAGAAAGGTAGGGAAGGCTGTGAGAGAAGCTGAGGATGGGGGTGAATATAAGCAACACATATAATAAAATATCACATTAAAAACATTTAAAATAGCAACAAATTAAATAAAAAATATATATTTGTTGTATGTGTTTGGGGAAGGTGGCACCCGTGCTCAGAGGTTGGAGGACAACTGGCCAGACTCACTCTCTACTTCCTCCAGGGACTGCACGTAAGGCTCCAGATTGTACAGCAAGGACCTGTGCCTGTGAGGCCTTGCCACCAGTGCTGCCCACTCCCATGTACTTTATTTCAAAACATTCAAATCTATATTGTTTTTAGGGTTCACTTTTTAAATGAGTAAAAGTCTAAAAGGATTTTAGTTTTTCTTTTTTGACTGGCCTTAAACTCAGAATCCTCTTATATCAGCATCCCATGGGATTACAAGTATAAAATACCATTTTATAATGCTTACTAATTTCTAATGCATAACAAATATTATGTAATTACAATGTCATTTCGCAGGTGAACACAGTCCAGATATGCTGTTAATTTAGTACCAAGCACTCAAACAGTTCACAAAATTCTCACATACTCTCTCCCTTTTCATAGACAAAAGGGATGGAGTCTCTCCTGCTGACGATTTAAGTCTCAGTAAGCCACAGTATCCGGCATAGTGGTGCACACCTTTAACCTCAGCACCCTGGAGGCAGAGGCAGGTGGATCTCTGTGAGTCTGAGGCCAGCCTGGCCTACAGAGGGTGTTCCAGGGCAACAGCGTTTTGGAGAGACCCTGTCTCAGACAGGAAGAGAACAGGAGCAAGGGCAGTTCTAGCCAGGAGGGCGTCTTACATCAACCTAGATATTTTGCAGCAACTCAACCCTGAAACCATTTTACCAAAACATTAGCTTTGGTGTTTACTGATTTCATCAATCTACTTGCTACTATTTCTAATCACTTCATTATCAACAACAAAATATCCTTAAGAATCTATGGCTCTGTGTTAGCTTTAAAAAAAATTCTTAAAGATTCATTCTTTCGGTTTTTTGGTGTTTTGCATGTGTGTCTGTACCACCTGTGAGCAGAGCCCATGGAGGACAGAGGAGGACACCAATGCTCTGCAATTGAGTACTGAACCCAGGTCCTCTGGAAGAGCAGCCAGAGCTCTCAACTGCTGAGCCATCGCTCCAGCCCCTCTGAGTCAGACTTCTCTTGCTTGACTCCATACAAAGCCTGGTGCAGAATGATACCAGGACTTCTAGAACTATGCAAGCTGATACAGTAGCATTAGGTAGCCATGATTCTCAACGAATGCAGCATTTTGGCACCTCCATATATGGTTCAAAGTGATTCAGCTTTAAGAAGTTAAATTAGGAAAAACACTGAAGAGAAACAAAACTAAAAAAATTAAAATCAATCAATCAATCAATCAATCAATCAATCAAATGAGTTACCAGGCAAAGGCCACAATGTTAAAAACTTGAACATGGCCTAAAGCTGACAGGTCCCTGATTACAATCTATCAGCAAAAAGACAGTACAGGCTTATCTCTACCATTATCAGGACAGTGAGACGGCTCCCCGTTAAGGGGCCTGTTACCAAGCCTAAAGACCAAAGTTTGGTTTTATCCCTGGCAGAAACAGAAAAGAGACTCCAGCAAGCTGTCCTGTGATCACAAAATGGCAAGTTTTTTTTGGCAAGTGTACATCTACCTAGTCATACATATATACACAATAAAGACATGTAAGAAAGAAGTGGGAGGGAGGGAGGGAGGGCAGGCAGAACGAGGGGCCCAGGCTCTGTTCCCATCACTCGGGAAGCAGGGGCAGGCTATGTGTGAGTCAGATGTCAATCTGGTCTACAGAGCAAGTCCCAGGCCAGCAGGCCTACAGTGAAACCTGGCTTCCAAAGCACAAACAACATTTTTTTTAAGCCATAAACTGTTGGTCTTGCTTACTACCCAGGGAAGAGGCACTGGAAAATATAGGGTAATCACATCAGAAGAATTCCTCAAAGTCAACCACTTATTTCTACTTCAAACAAAACTTATGGATAATTAGAAAAACTTGTTCTTTAATAATAAGAACAAGGAAAATTCAATTGGTGACTCTGAATTAAAAAGAAAAAAGTTGGGTCTAGACCTAGACGACGACCACCACCACCACCACCACCACCACCACCACCACCACCACCACCACCACCCCACCACCAAGTCTACAAAGAGAATGACTGACATATTCTTCCACACATCCGAGTCATTTTGAAAGACTGACACTGACAGAGGCCCACTTGCTCTACCCCTTTGTGTGTAGTTCAACATCTTTACGTTGAATGGATGAATGACTGCCTGCCAGGCTAGGCCGCACGAGGAGACATGCTTGCCTATGAAGAGAAAAGTTCAATGGGAAACATTCACTCTGTAAACCAAAGGTCATTACCCCAGATTCAACTTACAGCACTCAGCACTTCATCTCTGTGCCCTTCCACACCTCCGAATATTGCCACAAGAGTGTCTGTCTGGATATTCCATAATCGTAAAGCATGATCTAATGTAAACACAGAAAGTTAAGATAAATTTTTATCACTCATCTACTGCAAACTTTCAGTATGTCCTTAATATGTAAAAGCCATGAAAATTTAGATTATGTACAATGAAACTAAGAATATCATTCATGATATATAACAACTTAAAATACATCACATGTAAATTATTAATGTTAAGTAAATTCCAAGCTACACACTGAGACTGCCTCAAAAACAAGCACATAAATGAATGAAAACTGCGGCAGAGGCAGACGCTGAGGATGGTGCTCAGAGCACTCACCTAGCATCCCCAAAGCCTGGGCTTCAAGCTTCAGCACTGAAATAAAAAGGCAAAATCCTCCTCACCTCATACCTATAATCTTAGCCCTAACACTAAGGGGTGAGGGTGGGTGTCTGAGCTAGAGGACTGCCTTGATTTCAAGGTTAATCTGGGCTAGAAAGGGAGACCCTGTCCCTCTATAAACAAAAATATGGTAGAAAGAGAAGAGGTAACTCAGCAAGAAGAGCAGCTGCTGATTTACCAGAGGATCAAAGTTCAGTTCCCAGCATTTGTAACTAGTGGTTCACAGTGGTCTCTAATTCCAGCACCAGAGTATCTAATGTCTCTAGACTCTGTAGGGATCTGCCCTTACATGCACATACCCACATGTAACCATATACATCTACCCATAATTAAAAATAATAAAGGAAATTTTTTTAGAAATCTTATTTTTATTTATTATGGTGTGTCTTCAGACACACCAGAAGAGGGCATCAGATTCCATTATAGATGGTTGTGAGCCACCATGTGGTTGCTGGGATTGGAACTCAGGACCTCTGGAAGAGCAGTCAGTGCTCTTAACCACGGAGCCATCTCTCCAGCCCAGAAATTATTTTTAAAGTACATACTTAAAATTAAAGAGACGAGGCAAATAAAGTGTAGAAAAAAGCAAGCTAATGAGTTTTAGAAAGCCCAGAAGTAGTTAAAAAGAGCAGAGAGGAACTGGAGAGATGGCTCGGCAGTTAAGAACACTGGCTGATCTTCCCAGGACTCAGGACCAACATGGCAAGTAACTGTAACTCTAATTCCATGGGCCCCAACTCTCTTCCAGACTTCCTGAGTACCAGGTACCCATGTAGTGCAGAACACTGATGTTCACGTAGGTGGAACATTGATACATATTTAAATAAAACAAACAAACCCCACAGAAGTTGAAAAGTTTATCTAATAAGTCCAGGTAAACAGGTACAAGGAGCAATGCCGTGCTTTCTTGCCAGGGAACGTAGCCGTTCAAGGAAGGAAGCAGGAGCAGTGGCTCACACCTTGACTCAGCACAGGAAAGGCGGATCTGAGGTTCTCTGTGGCTTTGTGGCTACTCTGGTATACACAATAAGAAATCGTCTCAAAAAACAAAAACCAGGCAGGGTATATTTAAAGGAAATTTATAGGGATTCAAAAACAAAAGCTTTTAAAAGTAAAAGTATGCTTGTTTGCTGCACTGCTTCCTTTATTGTTTTTTGGGGAGGGGGATTTGTCCTGGGGTGTCGTGGGGCATGTATGTGGAGGCCAGAGGTCAGCTCTGTGGAGGTAGTTCTCTCCTTCCACTTACATATACATGGGCTCTGAGGATTCAGGCTTTATCTAGTGTCACCTACCTCATCAGCCTCTTACTTTAATGTGACATTCCTTTAACATTATGATTATCGAAGAGACTTATCACAATACCCCCACTGTGTCTGACACCAACAGGCAGAGGCCTGTTTTTGAAGTCTTGGTTTATGAGATGTTAATAAAGGCTTTTTTCCCTACTAAAGCCATTTTTTTTCTTGTAATTATTTATCTTCAGAACATAACCTGTCACTTTCAAACAATTATTCCAAAACAAACTGAACCAAGAGACCATTTGTTTCTTGTGAGCTTACCTTTACTTACTGACAGGAGAAGGTTTGGGTCTCGTGGGTGGAATTTCAGCTCATTGATAGCATTCCCATGGCCAACATAGTGCTATGATAAATTTAAAACATTTCATTTCACCTCAAAAGCCAATAGTTATTTTTCATAGACCTTAAGAGAAACAGAAGGCTGGGGACGCAACTAGTGGCAGACCAAAGCCTAGCACAATCAAGGCTGAAGTCAGTGTCCAGTTCTGCTGTCCTCTGCCCCCAAAAGATTTCACTTCAAGTAGTTCACACTCAACCTTGGCTACATACTGAAATCACCCAGCAAACTTATAGAAAGGAAAATGGTGCCAGTTAGCCAAGGCTAACTAATAGCATTGTGTAAGATGTCAATGACCCCCAGGGTTAAAATCAGCAATACCTAAAACCTGCCTTCCTATCAATATTAGCTCCCTTGGCTCTCCCTTCCTGTTCCTTTCAGGCTGCTCTGGAGCCCACAAGCAAGGGAGGACGACTAATCAATTACCCACCTGTTACAGGACTCCAAAGGACTAGTCTAAATAAAGCAAGGGGGCTGGCTAGATGGCGCAGAGGTAAAGATGCTGGCCGCCATGCCTGAAAACGGCATTGGATCCTCAAGACCCACATGATGAGTGACTGCACTCATCGTAAAGACACTTTACCAAGTTTTACCAGGTGTGTATTCAAAAGTAGCATTATCTACAATTTGAACAGAAGACGCACCTTTATACACTGCATTGTTATAGGATTAATTATTCTTATTATGCCTCTAGATCCAGCAACTGCTAGCAGAGGGTGGCTGGTATTGCTATCATAGGTCCATGCACAAGTGTAAAAGTTTTCATCTGCCTGAGAAAATTCCAGTTAAGAAATATAATTTATTTTGAAAAATAGATGACTTAATGTTTGCAATAAATGGAACCTTCCAAACAACTGGTAAAGGTTTGGATATTTAAGTGCTCATTTTTCTTTATATGAAATTTGCATATTGATAGCCAGGTGTCCTCACACTCAAAAAACAGAAGCAGGAGGATGTTCTTAAATTAAAGGCCGGCTAGGGCTACTCAGCAAGGCCCTATTCTCAAAATAAATAAATACATAAATAAATACATACATACATACATACATACATACATACATACATACATACATACATATCCACAGCGGCACTTTAGGCTAACATCCAGACCGCCTGAGCTTCTTTGCCCCTCACCACACCACACTTCTTTGTGGCTGCCTGCAGAACTGCTCTATCTACTGCTGTAGTTCCCAATCAGCCAGAAGACACAGCAGTTCAACCCATAAGCAGAGCTGCTCTCCAATAACGCTTTATTTACAGAACTAGGGGGCAAGCCTGCAGGCTTGCCTTGCTGCCCCGTCCTGATATGCTATGAACCTTCCTATCATGGGAACCACTCACTCATTCCTCACTTGTCATATTCCTTCCAGTGGATCTGGAAGAAACTATCACTCAGCTTTTTAAAATCCCCGTGAGCTAATATTTTCGCTTTTAAGACCTTTCTTTTCTTCATAACTGACTTTTCAGTATTTTATTTCCTTAACTTCACACACTTATTTTTTCCATCTTGGCTCTGTTGATCAGATCCTTAGAAGGACTTCCAGGTAAGCACTGAAACTGCAGTAACATTGTAAGACTCCAAGCATGGCCAAACAAGCACGAGGTTTAGCCGGTCTCTGCTAATCATCTCTATCATGGATTTCCAACGCCTGCTTCCCTCATCCTGCACCCACCCATAGCACATCCTCCTCATACACATCACCTTCCAGCAAATTCAACATCAGGTACATGCCAGGATCCCCCAGTCTTAAACCAGAGATATAAAAACACTTCGAAAAGGATACATCAGCATCTACATAGGACTGCAATAACCGTATTTCCCCTTGAGAATGGCATTCGTATAAGGTTACCTAAAGAAACAAAAGCATGCATGTCATCTCAGAGAAGCATTCTCTTTATCTCTTAATCATTCTAGTTGCAATTATAACTTAACAACATTACAGAAACTGCTTTAAAGAGCTCTGTATCCTTATCAAAGTTTTACAAATCCTTGCACGTCTTATGTAATACTAGACTATATTTAAGAGTCTAGTAATAATTTCTATTTCCAAACACTTAAATATACATTTCATCCACGTGATCACAACTTTTTCAAAATGAGTTAAAGTCTAAAACTTTAAAAATAATTATGATTTATCCTCTTTTAAATTTGTAAGTAAGCATCTTGGTAACATGAAATAATGAACTAAAGAACCTCACATAAAGAATCCATGTACTGAAACATCACTGATACCCCGTAAATATGTACAAGTTTTCATGATTTTATGTATAATTAATATTTTTTTTCTTTTCTTTTTTTTGGAGCTGGGGACCGAACTCAGGGCCTTATGCTTGCTAGGCAAGCGCTCTACCACTGAGTTAAATCCCGAACCCCTATAATTAATATTTTTAAACTATTACTTAAATCTATTGGATTTATGCTTGGTATAGAACAATTAATTATACCTTTTTTTTTTTAGATGACAAAGTTCTGGGGCCAGAGAGATAGTTTAGGGTTAAAATATTTATTCTTCCAAAAGATTCTGTTCCAACATCTACATGGCTAACAATCCAGTGTAACCAATTCCAGGGGATCTGATACCCTCATGGCCTCCGTGAGCACTGCATGCACTTGGTGCACAGATAAACATGCAGGCAGCCCACAGATTCAAAATATTTACAAAGGGAACTAGAAAACCTGCTTCATAACAAATATAAAGTCAGTCATTAGTCTTAGTCTCTAGTCATTAGTTTTAACCCAGATCACTTCTCAAAGCTTCCTTCTTACACAGAAGAATCATGCTGTTAACCCAGTATGCGGAACGTATTTTAAAATCACTCCATTTTAACACTCTAACTGTAACAGATGCAAACGAATCACTATTGCCACCCTGCCCCCCAACACTCACTCTGTTGCTTCCCACAGTTGCAAACACCAGAGGATCTCCTTCTTTACTGTGCCAGTTAAACTGAACTCCAAACAATGGCTGGTTGTGATCTTCCTATAAAATAACCACAAAACAAGAAAATTTTAACGTATTTTTAAAAACAACAACCATTAGTGAACTAAGCTTTACTTAACCCTCTTTCTGCCCCCTTATTCAGCACATCCACTAGCTTACATGCTGTGGTGGTCCGACTAAGAGTGGCCCCCATAGGCTCACCTATTTGAATGCTTAGGAAGTGGCACTGTTTGATAGGATGGGAAGGTGCCACCTGGTTGATGGCAGTGTTTAGCTAGGGTGGGCCTTGAGGTTTCAAAAAGCTCTTGTGGGGGGGGCGCCGGGGCGGGGGGGGGGGAGGTTTGGGGATTTAGCTCAGCGGTAGAGCACTTGCCTAGCGAGCGCAAGGCCCTGGATTCGGTCCCCAGCTCCGGGGGGGAAAAAAAAAAGAAAAAACAATCAAAAGCTCTTGCCAGACCCAGTGTCTCTCTTCTTCCTGCCTGTAGACCCAAACAAGGAACTCTCAGCTATCTCTCCAGCATCACGTCTGCCGGCATGCTGCCTTGCTTCCAGCCATGGTGATAAGAGCTGAACCTCTGTAGACGTAAGCCAGGCCCACCTAAACACTTTCTTTTACAAGAGGTGCGGTGGTTATGGTGTCTCCTCACAGCAACAGAACACTGACTAAGCTACATATCATACACACACTGACTTCTGACATTAACTGTAACACTATACCAGCTTCCAGATCTTCAAATATGTGAATGCTTTCTAACGAAAACTTACATCACAAGTTAGGAAGCAGCTATGTGCTCTGAAAATACTCTGGACTGCCTGCTCTTTTAAACCCAACCTTCATGTTCTAAATCATGATAAACTGAGAACTTTTGGTAGATATATTTTAAGTTCTTGAGCCAGAGGACATGGTTATTTCTCTCATATAACAGACTAACAAATGGCTTTGGATTGTATTAGACTTAACTTTTCCCTTGGAAAAGAGAGTAGGGCACATCACATCCATCCCTGCCACTGCTTTTATTAGTCAGTGGCTATTCAAAGAAATTTATCTTGAGTAATCTTTAAATAACCTTGGACTTGGATTATCAGAGGAAAGATCACCCACTCAAGACTCTGAACAGTGGAGACTCAGACTGCAGATACGCACGGGGAGGGCGATGTGTGAGGTGGTTACACAGAGACGATGTGGTAGACAAGCACCACAGGGTTGTCGTTCACGTTAGTTTCCCAAGTTGCAGTTCAGATCTAGAGCTTTACTGCACTTTCCTGCTATTTAACACTGGCTTCTAGCTTTTATTTTCTTATCTCTTGAAAACCCAGGGCTTCAGCTTTGGAACTATTTAAAAGGCCCTTAAAAACATCATCCAGAGGTAAAGAGATGACTCAGGAGTTTTGCAGAGGACCCTACTCCAGCTCTGGTACCCTGTGTTTGTAGGGGGGAAGGGGGGCTCACAACAGCCTGGAACAGTCCCAGGGGAACACAACCCTCCACTGCCTCGTGCCTATACCCCTATGGAAGACACGCCCAAACACATAATTACAGAAATCAATAAAACATCTTCTAGAGACAGAATGTAAAGCCAGTAAGTTAATATAAGTAAACACCAACAAACTGTAATGGACACTTCACTTCTTAATGTATTAAGGGAGTTTTCACCTTTTACAGGGTACAGTTAACTATACTGAGCACTTAACGCTCCAAACTGGAAAATGCCAGTTTCTTATGTTTTGCTAAGAGTTTATCTAAAATTATATTGAGAAAAGGTTTTCAGTTTCTTTTTAAGGTACTTTAATGTATGTTGTAGTAGAAGCAGAGAGTTTTATGACATTTTCCCTAAATATCATGAACTTTTAACTGAATTTAGGCACTACCCTCTATCGTCATTAGTTTCCTTCTTCCCAAGTTGATTCCCTTCTAAAGCTTCATCCTGCATGGCTGAAACAAATCCCTCTCTGTATCTACATTTCTCCGACTCAGCTGTTGATGGGCACCCAAGCTGGCCTGCCTTGGTTACTGTGAATAGTCACAAATGTGGAAAGTTCCTCTACGGTGTGTAGACATAGCGTGGCAAGGTCCTATGGCAGCTCTACTTACAGTGTCTAAGAACCCCACACTGACTTGCAGTGTGGCTGTAGGATTTTACATCCCCACCCAGAGTGTACAGGAATCCCCTGCACCCAGCATTACAGCTGTCTTCCCTGCACTTAAAAAAACAAAAACTACTCTGACAGGGGAGAGACAGAGTCTGTGTCATTTAGATTCACATATTCCTGGTTGCTAAGGACGGTGAACATTTTCATTTGTCTACTCACCAATAGTACTTCATGGTTCTTAAAACAATTCAGTATTATTGTGCATGTGTATGGGTGTTGGGGAGGGAAAATAGACCCCAGAGGTCAGAGGAAACTTATGAAGTTGGTTTTTAATGCGGTTCTGAGGATGATATTAGGTGTCCAGGGATATGTGGCCAGTGCCTTTACCCACTGAATCATCTAGACGGTCCTACTTCATCTTTTAAAATGTGTCTTCATTCCATTGCCTGTTTATTGAGTAGCTTTAGGTGGGTTATTTTTTGGGGGGAGGGTAAACTTTTAAATTATTATATCATAGATATTAATTCCCACTCAAAGTTTTTCTCACAAAGTTAAACTTACATCTGTAGGAAAGAATATATATTAAATATATATATATATAATATAACATATATAAGTATGCATATATTTCCTCAAGGGAAAAATGCTCACAAAATTTAGAAAACAATAAATGGATATAGAAACTATTCAAAATAAACACCAAAAGTCCTTACCGATAGTAGTCTGTTTTTTACAAATTAATAAAAATGCTGCTGAAAATACAATAATTAACTCCAACTCCTTGTTTCCCTCTAAATCTTGCATGTTTACATTATTAAACTGGGCATAGCACTCACACCTAGTCACAATACACAGAAGACTGAGCTGTGACTAGTTTGAAAGAAGCCTGAGTTACTCAGGGAGACCCCATCTTACAAAAATACATTGCTGGCATCGGTGGAGTATGCCTTTTACTCTCAGCACTCAGGAGGCAGACAGGGAGAGCTCTGTGAGTTCAAGGCCAGTCTGGTCTGTGTAACACTGGCTTAAAAAAACAGAAACCACATTGATTTGGGGCTGGAAAGATGGCTCCATGGTTAGTTAAGAGCAGTCTCTGCTCTTCCAGAGAACCTGGGTTCAATCCCAGCAACCACACTATAGAGGACTCAGGGGCCTTTTACTCAGATAAGCACCAAGAGAAGCAGGAATGCTAATTAGGCAGGTGTGTCTCTCCAATGGAGGAGATAAATCAAATACCTGTATTCCATCCAGAAAGCAGAGAGTAGGGGTTGTTAAGACCTGGTGACCTTGGCTATCTGGGTCTCAGTAGGGACACGTCACCCTGATTCCCTAGAATGATTAGACTCCTTCCTTCCTAAACAATCACCCATAACGGATGTCACATGTACTTCATGGCCTGCTGACATCTACACTGTCAGAGACCACATCAGATTCTAGGTCTTTTAACTACAGAATCCACCCTCATGGTCACATAATACTTTGTGAAAGAGTTTCTATGGAGTCATACCTTAACTTTTGCTATGTTCCTGGAATTGTTGTTACCTGAATTCTCCTGTTTGAATATGCCTACAATGAAACCACCTGGCGTTAGACTCCCTGATCCATTCAGTCTGGTCCAAGACAACCAAGTCAGTCTGTACCACATGTTCATTCTCATCTCTTCGTATAGTTTGCTTCCCAATCTGACACCTGCAGGAACTCTCTCTCTCTCTCTTTTTTTAAATTCATTTATTATATATAAGTACACTGTAGCTGTCTTCAGACACACCAGAAGAGGGCACCGGATCTCTTTACAGATGGCTGTGAGCCACCATGTGGTTGCTGGGAATTGAACTCATGACCTCTGGAAGAGCAGTCGGGTGCTCTTAACCGCTGAGCCATCTCTCCAGCCCAGGAACTCTCTCATACAGACATACATGCAGGCAAAATACCAATGTCCATAACATAAAAATAAAATAGTGTACGTGCGTGCATAAAGGCCTGCTTACGTACGTACATAAGTATATGTGTGTGTGTGTGTGTGTGTGTGTTCCTACCAGACACATGGCAATCAGAGAATGACTTTAGGAATCAATTCTCTTGATCCACTATCTGGGTTCCAAGAATTAAACTTTGGTTGTTAGACTTGGCAGCAAAATGGCCACAGGTAGTTATGAATATTTCTTAAGGGATGGATTTTTATAGGTCAATTCATCTTATTTAGGTGGGCAGTTTATGTCATTATTCAATTAGCTCTGGGTTTATTGTGTGGATGTATTGTAGTCTGAGAATTTAACATATAAATCTGATTGCTAAATTATAAACTTTTTGAGTCTTGATTTTAACAAGATGCTGGGAGTTTATTTGGTAACTATTAGGGGGCGGATGCTGGGAATGTAAACAGAGCAGCAGCAGAGAGCCACAAGAAGGAAGAGAGAGGGTAGCCGAGAGGGTAGGCGATGTTGGGACCAGGGGCGGTTGCTGGGAGTATGGGCAGAGTCCGAGGCAAGGGAGCCTTGATAGGCCAGCAGTTGCTGGGATCTCTAGAGTCCTGGTTTTACTGGGTTGCTGGGACCAAAGAGTTCCTGGCTAACCAGGAGAGGGTGGCTAGCAATGGGGGTCAGAGAGACTGCCTAGGCCAGAGAGTAGCTGGGGGTAGCATGGTGTGGTGCCCTAGAACCAGCCACCACTGAGATGAATGTACCCACTAATGCCATGTGGCCCTACGGTGCTGGTCTTAGTGTGGGATGTTAGATTCTTTTTCTTTTTTTAATAATTACTGCAACACCCACTGAGCCATGTGGCTAGACCCAAAACCCAGAAGTTTTAAAATGTCACATTGTTTTGTAAAAAGACAATCATAAGCCACGTTTAGAATGTCTTTAAAACTGTAAGAGTTAAGATGTGCTGACGCTTGCTAGGGTCAAGGTAATAGATCATCCTCAGTTCTTTTTTGGTAACTGATGTCAGAGTGGCTTTGGTTATAGTTTACTGAAGAGTAACATTTCTTCAAGTCTTTTATTTGGATCAACAAATAAACCAACAACAGACTGCAATACTCACTATTAATATTTAAAGTCAAGGACAAGATAAAGTTCACTTGACTAAATGTGTGACAGATTATAATACACAATTTAAACAAACAAAACCCTTTAAAACACAGTAGTTTAAAATACTTTAGACCTCAGAGTATCGACTATCTCATGTGTACCCCAGAAGTCTGCAGCCTAGAGCTTCCAATACATACCTTGAGGCTGTTCACACATTTGAAAGAATATTTGCATTTCTTCGACTTCCATTTTCCCTTTCCCCAGCTTTTCCTTCCTGGTGCATTTGGTGTATTTGTGGGTGTGTCCGGGCGTTCTGTGTTTGTACCACTCTCGATACTGACAGCATCGTCCTGTGAGCAGTAAGTTAGGAACTTCATAAAACAGATGCACATTTAAAAAGCAAGGAACTTCACCATTAATAAGATGGCTAAATTAAAAGTGTGCAAAAAGTGGGACTTGTACTCCTGGCACGGTTGGGGAACGTTGGGAATAAAATCCAGTTATGCATTAGAATACTTGTGAACAACTTACACTGCAGAGAAAGTAAAAACACTACTAAGAAAGACAGAAGCAATCTGGGCTTTAAGTAAAGCACTGGTCTACACAGTGACACTAATACAATGCCTCATTTACTCCTACACAGCTCTTTGGAAAATGCCTAGAGTAGACAGGAAATGTGGGAAAAACTAACTGCTCTCTTGCTGGTAAAGAGTTGCTAGGATTCAATAGTTCACTAGCACATAATTCAATAAATCTGACTGGCCTACACATCTTCATAATTTATTGACTGCTACTCAGGTTGAAGCATGGGCACGTGACCATTGAGGATAAGTACGTTAATACTTCCTATATTAGCAATAGTTTTGAAAAGCATCTGTTATGCAAAGTCTACTTATTTATAACATAAACCACTTAGAATTTTAAAGAAGTCTCCTTGGTCCATACTATATGTAAATGCAATTCGCCTCATAGTTTGAATACTACTAGAAAACACATTTGAACTTTGGGCGCATATCAGAACTCTGTAGACTATGGTCTGCCCAAACAGAAACAGCTGCAGAAAATATTGAGAAGTCTTCTAACTTCTTCAGCTCAGAACCATACTTAAGTCTTCTTTGGAATAAAAAAACTTCCATCTATTACCCTGGGGCAGTAGTAGTCCCTAAATCCATTCCAGAGGAACCATTTTGTCAGAGTGCGTCTAACAGCTGTTAGAGCGAAAGCCCATGAAGTCTGCACTGCTTTTGTGATCTAAGTTACGGCTTCCTAAAGTTGGTTTTGTATTACAAAAAATAAATAGGTTAAAAATAAATAGACGTGTCAAAAGATATTTAAAAGCCACTAATTCATTTAGAAAACATTAGTTCTTTTTCAAACTTCACCTTGGTCCAAAATAAAATGTCTTTTAAGAAAATACAATATTCTAGAACATAACACCAAATAAAGATATGAAGCTAGTCATAGTGTCTCACTCCTATAATCCCAGTACTTGGAATGCTGAGGCAGGGGAATAGCCATGAGTTTGAGGCCAGCCTATGAGACTCCGAAACAAAAAACCAACCAACAAAAAAACCAAGGAATGAAGTACCTGACACAAAGCAGGTGACTCACAAGTGAGTGAACTGCAATTTGATGTAAATGTACAATTAGCTTTTAATGGAAATTTAAACTGTGCTTAAATTGGACTCCTAAATTAAAATCATTTTCAGCCAGGCATCTGTTTCCCCAGCAATTGGGAGGCAGAGGCAGAAGGATCTTAGCCAGTATGGGAATAACAGGATCCTGATTTAAAAAAAGAAAAATCACATTTATGTTTCTTCTTACCCATCGATTATTCTTATATGCAAAAAGTTCCGATTTTGGATTTTCCAGTTAAAAATCCATCTTGTATCACAATTGTTGCGGGTCGTGAAAATCAGCCTATCACTTCTATCAATCAGAACCTGCAATTTACTGTGTTAATACATATATTACTCCATCTAAATGGGGAACCAGTTGCTGTGCCTCGAATCTTTGATACAACGCTTAGTGGACAGGGGCATGCTGATCTCTGAATTCCAGGCTAGCCAAGAGTACAAAGTGAGACCCTGTCACAAAACTTAAAAACTAAAATAAAATAAAATACAACAGGGGGGAAGTACATCTTTTGATGAGAACAGAACCTGGGGCCTCCTATATGTCAGGCATGTGCTTTACAAATGAGCTTTTATGCCTCTGGCCTTTTTAAAAAGTTAAATATATTTTAAAGTTTTACACTTGGTCTGGTTTGTAATCTTATATGCTTCATCTACATATCCACAGTATTCTGCAGGACATGGTGGTGAACGAATGTATTCTAGGTACTGAGAGTAAAGTAAAAAGGTTATCAGGTGTGAGGGTGGGCCTGTGCTGCACAGGGAGGTTCTAACTCAAACAAACAAACAAGAACCCTTTCATTCTGAGAGGACCCCAAAGGGTTCAATAATCTGTCAAAGACACACATACCAAAACGTTCAGTCTTGTCCCTTTTAGAAGGGACCAAAGCTAACCCAATCATTCGGCCTCAGAAAGCTTTAGAAACCATCAAAAAATGTACTTTAGGAGTCTAGGAAAATAAAATGAGCTCCCATTTAATTTTTTTCCCCTGACAAATTTCCTCATTATAAATAAATTTGACATTTTCATTAAATTCTGAGTAATTATGCGAAAGGCCAAAGCCTACCCTATCATAATATAAGTAATTATTAGAACACGTGTCTAGTACTTTTCACAACGCTTGCATATTATTTTTTACGGGGCAGCATTTCTCTAAGCACTATGACTTCACTTAATCTTCACACTTGGCTCAAATATAGACTTTACCACGGTGGCCTGAAATCTCCCAATCCCTTTACATTAAGCAAAAACTTTCAAATTGTTCCCTCACTTGCCTTAATCAAAGGTGGCTCCCCCTCCACTATCTTCTCGATCCTGCTCCTACTACAGAAAAGTCGACACTAAGGACCACAACACCGCACTTCCACGGAAAGGGGCACACATAACCACACGGTCACATAAACTCAAGCCAGAGATGTATATACTTTCCATCCTTAAGATTCCGTAGTGCTTTACAGTGACACAACCCCTCAAATCCTTAGGAGGACCCCTCCTACCAACTTTCCTGGGAAAACGGAATCTCTTACCTCCAGCATGCCTTTTAAACTAGTACAATCTCAGACTCGCAATCACCGTCAAGTCCCCCAAAGGCACAAACTCCCTCTCCCACGCAGGGATGATCTGAGCGGACCTCGCAGACCTTCAGGACCTTTAATCCGCTCCTCGCCAACTTTCTGCTTGCTATCAGTCGCCGTTCCACCTCGAATGCCCCAGACAAACTGGATTTCCCCGCACGCCTGCGTTCTCCCGAGCGCGGGGTGACACCTTTCCCTCCCCCCACGGCAGCCCGCCCGCCCCGACCGCAGTTACCAAAGAACCTGAAACTTCTACTCCACAGTCCCGGACAGGCGGGGCTGCACTCACATTCTCGTCTCCCGAGAGGTCCGGGTTGCTGTTCTCGTCGCTGCTCAACTTCTGCTTCTTGGCCGCCGGCATGTCTGTTCCCGCCGGCGCAGTCGACACTTCCCTCTCGGACATATTCCTCCGCCTCCCTCCAGGTTCTTGCCGCCTCGGGCGGGGCCTCCGCCACACCGCCGTCAAGCACGCCCGGCCGGAGCCTGCCGCAAAGCTGCCGGCACCGCCACCGCCGCCGCTCCCCCCACTGTCGCAAATCGCGCCCAGCCGCCGAGGCGGGCGTGCGTGCGACCCCGCCACACTGCTGAAAAAGGGGCGCGCGCGCGCGCGCCCTCCCGTACGGCTTCCTGGCTGCTTCCCGTCCCCTGGTCCCGGCGGGCGGTTTTCCCGCCGCCCTCTCGGCACTTTGCACCGAGGCGTCGGACCTGCTGGCTCAGAGGGCAGGGTTTCCTACGTCCCCCTTCCCCACCAGCGCCTAGAGAGGAGGCGGAACTCAAAGGGCTGCTCCCTCACCCCCTTCCTTGCCCAGACGTTTCATCCGCAATTGGCTCAATCCTTCGATCTCCGACCCGCTGCAAACGAGCGAAAGTCTGTGGCCTGGATCAGACCACCACTGCCCCAGAGAGAGGGGGGAGAAACGAGAAGTCACCTCTTGTTTTAGGTGTCTGTGTCTAGAATCCCTGATGCGGGGTTTGGAAGAACAACCGAGAGATAGTGTTCACGGAACGCATAACCTAGACTCTTTCTTGAAGGTAGAGATTTAAAATCTATAGGCAGTTTTCTGCTCGTCTCCCCCATCTGGCAAATGGAAGGTTCCCATCTGGAGGTGCGCATGCGCTGAGGCGTATTCTCGCGCTGGGTTACGGAGACCGTCCTCCTCTGGCCCCTCCTCTTCTCCGTTCTTATTTGCTGAACCAGGTAGTCCTTCCACCGGTTTCTGAAACCTTGGGGAGAATTTCAAAACCGTACCAAATCAGTGCCTACGGACACGCCTACGTTCTGGGCAGATGTTTTATCTAATAAATACTTAGTACAACGAATGGTTATATTTAACCGGTTGGTGCCACTGTTGGCTTAAGTAAACCTATATTTTAAATTACATTTTTAGATTTAAGTAAAAATACTTTGTGATGCAAGATACATTCCAGTAATCCAACATCTGAAAGACAACAACAGAGGTACTGCCTGATCGCCTCAATCTTTAGATCATCCTGATGTGCATAGGAAAGTCCGAGCCAATCAAAGGCTATCTTATTAAAAACCTGTTTGAGAAAAGTCTTAAACTTGTATTGATCGAACAGGGTATGGGGTCGCGTGCCTTTTATTCCAGCACTAGGGTGGCAAAGGCAGGTGGATTGCAGTGTGTTAGAGGACAGTTTGGTCTATACAAGTAGTTCTGGTTCAGCCTGGGCTTCATTATAGACCCTGTTTCCAAAAATAAATAAAAATTACATGGTTCTGAATTGCCATGATTTATATTCGAAATGCTTTTAGCTGTTGAAAACGGAGGCTCTAGGAAACTGACAAGACCTATAAATCATTGTGAGCAACTGCTTGAGTTTGTGAGACTTAGGTAAAAGGCATTTTTTTTTTAATATAGGAAAAGGTAAGTAAATTGTTAGTTGACTGTATTTGCCTGTATCATATTAAAATTCTTTAATTTTTCACTTGTAGATTTTTTTTAATGTATATGAAGTGTTTCACTTGCATGTCTGTCTGTGCCTCACATTTGTGCCTGGTATACAAAGTCAGAAGAGGATGTTGGATCCCTGGGACTAGAGTTACTAACAGCTGTAAGCCACCCTGTGGGTCCTCTAAAAGAGAGTAGCCAGTGATCTTAACCACTGAGCCATCTCACTAGCCCCCTCAGGTACAATCTTGATAGACAAGTAACAAATTTGTGAGCCTTGTGGATTTGGTGGGTGTATTGTTAAGCCATGGGAATGACTGGATGAGGAGCTTCCTCTCCCCTCAATTTTAGGGCAGAATTATTTCTGTATTGTCATCTGTAAAATGAAGAGGTAGAAACGGATATTTGCTGGAGACCCACTTAATAATGTACATATGTTCCTTTAGCCCTCCAGTGTCTTGGTCTTTCAGAGGAAGTTTGTATAAGCTAAATGAGGCTATATGAAAGAGCTTAAATGATTATCGTTTCTGGAAAAATTGCTGGGAGATAAAACTTCGAAATTTGAAACAAAGGCTGACTTTGCTTTACAGTTATTAGCATTAGTTTTATGATTACGATTTTGAATAGGCTTTTTATTGATTCTTTGTGAATTTCACATCGTGCATCCCAGTCCTGCTCATCTTTGTATCTGCCCTCCACCCTTGCAACCTCCTCCCCAAAAGAAAATAAGATAGAATTAAAAAAAAAAAATCTTATTGTGGAAGCGGTAGCGTGTCACAGTGTGTCACACAGTATACCCTTGTCCACACATCTTGACTTTCAGATGTCCATTGCAATGAGAAGTCCTCTGGTTTCTGCTACTCTTATCAATACTGAATCGGCATGGGTACTCCTCTCTGATGCCCTGTTGCTGCCTTGTATCATGGAGATCCTGCAGCTTTGAGTCTGTAGGACCAGCCCTTTCATGCACTCCAGCTGATTATAGCTGGGCTAGACTTTGGGGTGGGCCAACTCAAAGCCCTGGATCTGGACCTGGGAGGTAGCTGAGTTAGTTGGTCAGCCCACCGGCTTCCCTGCGCCCACACCACTAGAGTGAATTCTATGAGTAAGATTTTGTTGGAAATCTTCTATGCAGTAAGAAAAAAAGAAAGAAGAAAATCCTATTTTTGTCAAAGGTGACTTATGAGATAGAAGGTGTTCTTTTCAACTGTATCAAAGCCAGCACAATGTTTTAAGATGCTAAGACAAAAAAGGATTGAGAAAGGTGTGTCCAGAGGTCACATTCACTGAAGGTCTGTTACACCACAATTTTTCTAATTTAATATCTCCTTTTTAATAATATCATTTCACATAGATTAAGGATGCTGAAGCAAAGAAATCAAACAGCTTCAATTCACAAAGGTGACATGGAGTGGCGAGGTCTGAATCCACACAGCTTAACTCTGGGGCCTGTTCCTTTCTCAGTACCATGTGGCTCCCCACTAAGCTACCACTGTGTTCACCTTTTTCTCCCATCCACTTCCTCCCTTGCTGGAGATCTTACCCAGAGTCCCTTACACACACCAGCAGGTACTGGACCACAGAACCATATGTCCATCTTATCTGTCTGTCGTTCTGCTTCTCTGTCTTTCTGGTAATAAACATGTACTAGATTTGTATTAGAGAAAAAGTTGTTTTAGCTTCAAAAGCACTTATAATAATTTACTTTAAATAGCCAGGTTCTCATTTATTCATTGAAAAACAAAACCATCTCTATGCCTAATGTTGATTTTAAAAAGTAAGTACATTGCTTTTAAAAGCGAAGTCCTTTCTGGTACGCAGTCTATGTGTGTCTAATTTCTTGAACACTACAATTACTACTAAATTAAACAAAGGTCTTTATCTTAGGATGTAGAATATTTTAGATAAGTTCTAGGTTCTGGGAAAAAAAGTTTAGGACTTAATGCTGGATGTGCAAGAATTTTGTTATTATTGCTTTAAGCCTTTCATCTTGCCTGGAGGAATTGGCTCACAGCTTTAATCCCAGCACTCAGGAGTCAGAGGAAGGCAGATAACTGTGAGTTTGGGGGTAGCCTGGTCTACAGCAGGAGTTCCAGGACAGCCAGGGCTACCCAGGAAAACTCTAAAAACTAGAAGATTAAAAACGAGAGACTTTGAATCTTTACACTGCTGGCAGGTTTGTTACTCAGCCCTGAGAAAGCCACTGTTCTCTAACAGTCAAAGTCAGCAGCTAACAGGTGGCGACTGCCGTTAGCTGGAACTTTACAGTAGCCAGAGAAGAGCGCACCTGGGATTCCACTTCTTTGTAATGCTAGGGTCTCTTTTTTCTACCTGTGTTCATATCCTTCTATAATGCCTGATTTGTCCTACTGGATCAGATACTGCTGTTTTTGTTGGAATAGGTCGGCATCAGGGAAGTTTTTGTAGTGAAAGGGTAATTACATAGATTAAATTACACAGATTTTACAAAACAATCTTAGGCCCCTCCACCCAAGACTTTCCCCTTCTCCAGTAGTGGTTTAGTGTTTATACAGGGCAGAGAAGAACCTTGGACATTTGTTGGGAACTTCCTGAGTCTAGCAAACCTCTCTTCCCTCCTGCTTCAAAGTATAACAGAATCAGAAACACAGAGTGTGCTCCTCCAAATGCACGAGTGAAAAGTGTTAAAGAAAGCATGCTGGGTAAAATGCTCCAAAGTTCATGAACTTGGGGTACACACCAAATGACATCATGACTGTCCGTGTCTAGGGTAAATGGCTGAGATAACATTTATTACCTTCATTTGTCCTTGTTTTATGCCAAACAGCGAAGATGTATATTAGGGTTCTCCATAGGGGAAAACTAACATTATACATGTACATATGTGTCTGTCTGTCTGTCTGTATGTATGCACATATATAAAACACGTATGATTATATATGTATTCACACATACGCATACATATTTTTAAAGAACTGAGTCATACAGTTATGGAGACTGGAAAATCCAAACTCTGCTGTTCCTGCCTAAAGGTCTCTGCTGCCACAATGCAGCCTTTGTTGGTTTGCTTTTCCCTTTGATTTTGTTTTGTTTTTGTTTTTGTCAATTCGACACAAACTTAGACATATCTAGGTACAGAGAATCTCAGTTGAGAAAATGCCTCCACCAGATTGGCCTAGAGATACGCCAGCAGGGCATTTTTTAAATTCGTGAGTAATGCGGGGAGGCCCAGCCTATTGTGGGTGGTGCCATCCCTGGGTAGATGCCCCTGGGGTGCATAACAAAGCAAGCAGAGCCTGTCTGAGAGGAGCAAGTTAGTAAGAAACTTTCTTTCACAGACTTTGCTTGGGTTCCAGCCTGGGCATCCCCTGATGATGAACTGTCACCTCTAAACTTAACCCTTTCCTCCTCATGGTCATAGGGTTGTATCCTAGCAATAGACAACAACTCGGACACTTCCCGAGCCTTAAACTGTCCTTCTGAAAAGGAGGGCTTGTATTTCCCTCACTCTATTATTTTTAGTTTCTTCTCTTCTCTTTCATCCTTTGGATAGGAGAGTGTTTGACTTAAAACTGGCTGAAGGGCTGGAGAGATGGCTCAGTGGTTAAGAGCGCTGACTGTTCTTCCAGAGGTCCTGAGTTCAAATCCCAGCAACTGCATGGTGACTAACAACCATCTGTAATGGGATGTGATGCCCTCTTTTGGTGTGTGTGAAGACAGCTATAATAAATAAATAAATAAATCTTAAAAAAAAACTGGCTGAAATTTGGTTTCATCTGGTGATCTAAGGGGTCACATGAAGACAGGTGAGGCATTTCTGTACATGGTCAGATTAGATGAATTGAAAAAACAACTCAGTGTGACTTTACAAAAAGTGAGGGCCAGGCATGCTGGTGTACCCTTTAAGCACCAGGACTCTGGAGACAGAATCAGGCATATCTCTGTGAGCTTGAGACCAGTTCAGTCCATATGTCAAGTTCCAGGACACCTAAGGCTGCATAGAGAGATTGTCTCAAAAAACAAACAAAACAAAACAAAACTTTGAGAATAAAGACTAGAACAACTAGATGGGACATCCATTAACTTCCATGAGCTCTCCCTACTGTTCTTATCTCCTCAGTCTTCATAGAGGTGATGCTCCACGTGAGCTCTACAACACAGGCACAATGGTGGCCTCACCTCTATGCTCTGATGTTTCCACCACCGGAAATGCCTTCCTCCTTCATCTTAGGATAGTTACATTTTCTCCTTTTCTGTGTGAAGACTTTCATCATCTTTTCAATCAAAACGAGTATGCCTATCTTCTTTCTAAGGCTTATTTATTTATTATATATAAGTACACTGATGCTGTCTTCAGACACACCAGAAGAGGGCATCAGATATCATTACAGATGGTTGTGAGCCACCATGTGATTGCTGGGATTTGAACTCAGGACCTATGGAAGAGCAGTCGGTGCTCTTAACCACTGCGCCATTTCTCCAATTACCTTTCTGTTGCTGTGACAGAACACCATGACCAAGGCAATTTTTAAAAGGAAGTTTTGATTTACCTACGGTTTCAAAGTTAGAGACTGTACTGGCTGGTTTTATGTGTCAGCTTGGCTCAAGCTGAAGTTATCACAAAGAAAGGAGCCTCAGTTGAGGAAATGCTTCCATGAGACCCAGCTGTAAGGTGTTTTCTCAACTACTGATCAAGGGGGAGGACCCAGCCCATTGTGGATGGTGCCATCCCTGGGCTGGTGGTCTTTGGTTCTATAAGAGAGCAAGCTGAGCAAGCGAGCGGAAGCAAGCCAGTAAGTAACATCCCTCCATGGCCTCTGCATCAGCTCCTGCTTCCTGACCTGATTGAGTTCCAGTCCTGACCTCCTTTGGTGATGAACAGTAGTGTGAATGTGTAAGCTGAATAAACCCTTTCCTCCCCAACTTGCTTCTTGGTCATGATGTTTGTGCAGGAATAGAAACCCTGACTAAGACAGAGACCATCATGGTAGAGCAAAAGAAGAAGAAAGCTCATACCTTGATCTAAAATCACAAGACAGAGAGTAAACCCTGGGAAAAGAATGAGTCTTTTGAAAACTCAAAGCCCACCCTAATTAGGTAATGACATACCTAATCTATCCCATCAGTTCTGCTAACTAGGGAACATACATTGAAGTATATGAACCTACAGTAGCCATTCAACTCAACCATAATGCCCTTCCTTGATCTAAGACTTATTCCATCTCTTTTGTGTTACTCATAGTAGCAATAGCTTCTCTGTGTTCCTACTTACAGTGCACAAAAATGTGCTAAGTATTTAATATGCAGTAGTACTTTAGTCATTGCTGAAACTTTATAAATAGACATTATTATACTTTCATTGACAGATGAAGAAATTGTGACACACAGAGATTGAGTAATGCATCTAAGGTCACACCAACTACCAGTTTTGAAGTTAGGATTGCAAGGTATGTTCAGCTACAGAGTCTGAGTTCTTAATAGTTGTCTCAGTTATGGTTTCCATTGCTGAGAAGAGAAGCCATGACCAAAACAACTCTATAAGGGAAAACATTTAATTAGGGCTGGTTTATGAGTTCAGAGGTTCAGTCCATTTTCCTCATGGCAGGAAGCATGGCAACATTCAGGCAGACATGGTGCTGCAGAAGGAGCTGAGTGTTCTACATGTTGATCCAATTGCAGCCAGGAGAGGACCGACTTACAGGCAGTTAGGAGGAGGGTCTCAAAGTCCATCCCCACAGTAACACATTTCCTCCAACAAGGCCACACCTCCTAATAGTGCCACTGACTTCCCTGGGCCAAGCATATTCAAACCACCACAATGGTTATACTGTTCTGTCTCCTGATAAGATATATTTTGCCTCACTGCTCTTTTGAAGGACTCAAGTTCAGTTTCCAACATCCACATCAGGCTCACAGACACCTGTAACTCCACTTGTAGGGGCTATGACACCTTTGTCTGGCCTCCACAGGCATCTACATGCAAATGGTATGTATAAACTTGTATGTTTGTAATATTAAAAAGGACATATTACAGATTTTTTTTTAAATTTGAACAATTATAATGATTTGAAGGTCTTCAAACACTCCCTACAGCTTCTGTGAGTGTTCCAGGCAGGATAGGAAATAAATTCTTTGTCTCCAAATACAAGTTCTCTGAGTAATGTTTTGCAACTGCACAGTTGGCATCCTGAAATAGCCTTCTGTTTCTACCCTTGGGGAATTTGGTTAAGACATTGTTTTATGAAAAGAAAGCTAAGCCACTTTTTGGTTCTTCTTAAAATAGAATTTGTTTGGAATGACAAGAGTAAGGTATATATTTTGGATAATTCTTTAATTAGAAGAAAAGCACAAAGAAAGAAATGCTCTCACAATCCCACTGTCTGGAGACAGCCATAATTGATGCTTCTATCTAGTCTTTTTATATGTTCACAGAGACACACATAGTTGGAAACATCGGTAACATGGGATTTTTGGTGTATGTTTATTTTTGACACAGGATGTTATATAATCCAGGCTAGTGTATAATTTGCTATGTAGCCAAGGATGACCTGGAACCTGTGCTCTTCCCCACTCCTGGATGCATGGGATAGGCGTACACCACTATCCCTGGTTTCCATGGTGCTGGCAATCAAACCTAAGAAGACTTCAGCATGCTATGGAACATTTTATCAACTGAGTTACATCCACATCCATGTTACAGTTTTGTCAACAATTATGACAACCATACTGTACACATACTGTTTTCCCACGACATTTTTAAACACACCCAATATCACTTCATGATGATGGCCATTGCTAGCCTCACCCTTGGTTTTAAGCTTAGTGTTAACATGTCCCATACTGCTTTATTGTCCCAAATTATTTTTTTAGGAGGGAAGGAGAGAAATCAAACTACTGAATATTTGAAGATACATTTCCCACTCTTTTTGTACCAGGTAATGTTCCCAGTGCAACTAGGTACCATAAAGTAATTAAAAGATCCCCAGTCCCCTAAGGGTCCAGATGCTGGAAGGGCTGGAAAAGATGTGGGACAGGACTCAGTGTAGGAACACGTCCAACAGCTCCAGGTGACACCGAGGAAGTGCCAAGCAACATCTTTACCATGTTCCGTGTCTACTGGCTTATATTTCCAGCTCCACACACCAACAACACAAAACACCTCTTGCTTTCTGATGTTAGGTTGTTTTGTTTTTGGTTTTTTTTTTTTTTTTATTGTATATGAGTACACTGTAGCTGTCTTCAGACATACCAGAAGAGGGCATCAGATCCCATTACAGATGGTTGTGAGCCACAATGTGGTTGCTGGGATTTGAACTCAGGACCCCTGGAAGAGCAGTCGGTGCTCTTAACCACTGAGCCATCTCTCCAGCCTCCTCTTTTCTTTTCTTTTCTTTTCTTTTCTTTTCTTTTCTTTTCTTTTCTTTTCTTTTCTTTTCTTTTCTTTCCTTCTTTCCTTTTCTTTCTTTTTCTTCTGTTCTCTTCTTCTCTTCTCTTTTCTTTTCTTTTCTTTTCTTAAAGGCTGAATCTCCTGTAACCCAGGTTGGGCCTTGAGTTTGATATGTAACTGGGGATGATAGGGTTTCACTACCTTGCTTGTTTGTTGGTTTGTAAATGTGTTTGCTTTATTTGTAATTACATTAATTTAGTGTGGACGTGGATGCCAGAGGACAATTTATGTGAGTTGGTTCTCCCCTTCCATCATGTGGGTCCCAGAGCTTGAACCCAGGTCATTAGCAATGACCTCAGCTTGGCAGCAATCATCTTACCCTGAGAGACCTCTTTCTCGCTCTCCATGTCCAGAGGCTTGGTGCATACCAGGTAAACCCTCTACCAACTGAGCGGCACCTCAGTTCCCCCTCAACTCAGTCGCTTCCCTGCGCCTCAATCCCAGACCAGCCTGTCTGTGACGCAGACTCCATTTCTGGTCCGTCTTCACGTCCACAGTGCCTTCGAAGCAAACAGGAACATGCTGCCTACGTGTAACCAGGATTCTATCTGCTTCCCACCCTCATTTGCATTGACCTTTCAAGAGGATTAAAAAGATAGCAAGCTCTCAGAGTTGACTGAACAAAAGCAGAAACACCCATCATTTGGGGCTTCCGCACAGATGCTTCCAGAGGTTTTGAAATCCATGTAAGTAAAAGGATTTAAAATAATCTTGTCTAAACCTGCATTAGGAATGTATGCAATTTTGACACACTTACAGCACTCGGTGTTCTGTTAATACTGCCTAGAAGAAAAGAAAATCCCCATTCACATCAGCCCTCACACTGCACTTTGAAGAAGAATTGTGTGCTGCTCGTTGCCTTGGGTCTGTTATTTCAGGTCAGATTCCATGAAAACAACTATCGGTGTCCCAAGATGGATTGTATGGAAAATATTCCTAAGGTGTCACAGACCCATGACTGCAGAGTTTTCAATATCTTTATATGGTGGCCCCTATCTGTGCCACTCACTAAGCCATACTACTAAAAATGACAGCACCTGCAGTTTAAAAGAATACAAACTGTTTGTAAAAAAAAAAAAAAAAAAAACAAGTAAGGGCTGGAGAGATCGGTGGTTAAGAGCACTGACTGCTCTTCGAGAGGTCCTGAGTTTAAATCCCAGCAACCACATGGTGGCTCACAATCATCTGTCATAATATCTGATGCCTTCTCTGGTGTGTCTGAAGACAGCTACGGTGTATATAATAAATAAATCTTTTTTTAAAAAAGAATGCTTTTAAAAGCACAGTAAGAAGCCCTATATGCCTCTCTCTAATGATAATAATAAAGGGTAAAATATACTATTTAGTTTCTGGGGGCCTTGTTATGAAAGTCATGAACACACACATCTCTAAACGTCATTTGTCTATTCAGGCTAAAGGCAGACGTTCTAGCCCATTTTCTAAAGTTCAATCCATGACTAAGATTGGAAGACTGAACTGTGTCCATTAGGCTTGTGCACAAGGACAGGCTGTAGCCCGTGAGCTGTCTTTGCTGGGAAGGTTTAACTGAGCTCAAACTATCATTGTATTTTCATTTTTCGAAGCTGGCTTTGAGCTCCTGATCCTCCAGTCTCCTCCCAAGTGCTGGGATTATTGGTCTGTGCCACTGTACCTGACTTGTGGTTTGATGAATTTCTGTTTTGTTTGGTTTTCATTTTAACTCTCCCTACAGTTTACATGACTTAGCATTTCTTCTCTGTTCGCCACCTTGATCCATGCTGTCCTCAAGGGTCTCATCAAGGGAACGTCTGATGATTACCAAAACCAAAGGTCCTCATGAGTTTATTAGTGCCGTGCATCTGCGCTCGGTTTTATCTTGCTAACAGACTGGCAGAGGTGGTCTTGCTGATTGAAATGCTACTTCAGGTCAGGTTTCTAGGGGTCCTTGAGATTAGTGATCCAGTCGCAGGTGTGGTTGTGGTATCCCAGGCCCATGCTCTTTGAGATGCTTGTGAATATAATTTTTGACGTCTAATACCATTTTCTAGTTGCCTCTGTAGACTCTGAGGTCATTATCCACAGTTGCTAGGGCTACTAGCCTCATCTCCACACATTTATCCTGCATCCCCTATGATGTACTGGGGACCCTGAAAGAAGAATTGAAGAACAAATGTGGAGGTTGAAAACTGTACGGTGTTCTGAGGATCTCAGCTTTCTCTTATGCTTTCTGGTTGTTCTGGGACCCAAGAAAGTAAAGACCCAGGTGCTGTTCAGTGTAGTTTATGATGAGGGCTGTCTTTCTGGACTGGAGATAACATTCTTCTTGCTGCCTTCTTGTGGAAGAAAGAGAGAGTTTTCTACTTCCTATAACCCTGTCAGGAACAGAAGGGTCTGATTTATTCTCTTAAATTATTGACTTATTGAGGCTAGAGAGGTGGCTCAGCACTGCAGAGCATGAACTGTTCTTGCAGAAGATCCACATTTTGTTACTAATGCTGATCTCAAGTGGCTCACAACTACCTGTCACTTCAGTTCTAGGGGATCACACAAGGTACCCTCTTCTATAAAGTGGAAATTTCTGGTCTCTTTGGAGACTCAGTAGTGTCATGTGATGTGTTTCTGGAAACTGTCTTACGAGAGGATGTTTTGCTGAGGCAGACACATGGTGTTTTCTGGATGCTGCCCTGAAAAGGCATTCGCTAGAGCGACGCTTTTAAGAGAACATATGAATAAATATTTGAGTGGTGCTTACCTTTAGTTCGGTCCCCAGCTCCAAAAAAAAAAAGAACTAAAAAAAAAAAAAAAAAAAAAAAAAAAAAAGAAAGGATATAAATATAACCCAACAGACAGTGGACGATGCTGTGGGGCACTGGTTTGCCTTGCCACTCTTTGCTAGTCTTGGTTGGGCTTTGCTGATGCTGGTTTCCACTGACGACACTGTGACATTGGTTCACCTTGCCTTCTTCACTGATCGTCATTTGTCATGACTTCATAGAGAGAGATGCACCAAAGAACTTCTCGTGATTTTCCTGTGGCTTCTTGCCATTTTTACAGATTTGGGCCCCTTGGTAGAGCCTGGTGGTTTCTTCTGGATTGTACTGCTGTTGCTGATTCATGAATGGTGTTTGCAAGTGGATTGAGCTACAGTTGTTGATTTGTGTGAACTAAACTGTTGATATCCTGACAATGAAGATTGGAAATCACCCAAAAGAACACAACCTCCTTTACCCTATTAATCTTTCCTTTCCACTACTTCTGGCTAGAAGGGAGGTTAAAGCATTTAAGAACCCTTACTAAAGTAGGCTTTGAAAAAAGTCTAAGACTACACTTCTGGCCTCCTCAGGAATTCACATACATACATACATACATACATACATACATACATACATACGTAATACATACATATACACACACACTCAAAAATAAAGTAAATCTTTAGAAAGGAACTAGCCATGTCTAGTTGGCAGTGTTAGAACACATGTTTTGATAGGATAAGGGTTGGTGTATAGAAGCAAAGTTTAGATCTAAATGCCTAGGTTTTGTGAATGGGCCCAGGTTGAAAAGCATCTACCTCTCCGTTTTAGAAAAGCTATCTGGAATATAACATCAGAATATCCAGTTCAGCCACACAATCCCACGAGTATGTGTAACATCTAATTATCAAATAAATGAACCGGAGTAAGATAGTGTTAGAACTAGATGAAAGTGGGCAGGGCAGGCTTGTAATTACTAAGGAAAGGCATGCTGCTGTCATTAATTTGTCAGTTTAAGAAGTTACTGGGAAATAAATTGCCATGAAACATAAGTGCAACCTAATGATTTATCATTACCTTTGAAATCCAGTTAACAACATTGTTGGCTTCATCATGACAAACTACTTATTAACTGCATATAGCCTAGAATTTATGCCCTGAAATTCATTGCCACTTTGTGGGATCATAGAAGATATTTGGTCTTTGTCCAAGTTCTTGGCACAGAGGTCCTAAAATCCTTGGAATTTCTTGAGTTATAAATGTGATGGGAACATTTTTTTTAATCTAATGAAGCAACCTTTGCCTCCTAGATAGCTTCAGGATGGAGATTAGCTCTAGGAAGTCTAAGCCTGGCTTGGAAATTTAGAATTATATTCCAGTCCCAGCATCACAACCTGGAGATTAAGTTCTCTCACTACTGGCCAGTTACTTGATCATTCATGCTTGTGTTACAAAACTAAATAGCACCAAATTGTGGGGATGGGCAGCTTCCCAGTCAGTGACCACATCAAGTTGCTGAGAGAGTGGTGTTTACTGCCTGACTCTGTGGGGACAGAGGCTTCTGCTCCTTGGATTCCTCTGGATCTCACCTTGTATATCTCCTCAACAAAATATTCTTTGTATCATCTATAATAAACTGGCAAACATTAACACATTGCCCTTGTCAGATCTGTGAGCCGTTCCTGTAAATTATCAAACACCATGGTCCACCAGAAGAATACATGGCCCAGGACTTGCAAATGGAACCGATCAAATGTAATTTTTAAAAACAATGAACTTTAGCTTCAGTTAGAGGAGTCCATACCCATGCTCAGGCCTATCTTATTTTCTTCTCCAGCTCCTTTTTAACCCTCATGATTAAGATTGATACTAAAGCCATCAATTCGTGAGGATGATAGACCCAAATTTCGCTTCATATTGGCTAGTCCTGAACTTCCGATCTTTTTCAAAGCCAATGATCTCATCTTACCTGAGTCAAGGTCCCTAAAGGATAAAGGAAGTTCTTAGACCACAGGCTGGTCAGCATGGAGTTGTCAACATTCCTGAAGTTGCTAACACTGGATGTAAGGAAAAGTCCTGGTTTCTCACTCTTGAGTCCTGCTGTACCAATCAGTTCCTTCTTCACTGACACCCCCCGCCCCCACTGGGTGTGCTGGTGCTCACCCAACCATGACCACCATGATGATATAAGGTGATGGGGCCATGTATGTCAAGGCTGATAGATCACACAAAGTAGGTCACTGTGCTGATGTCATCACAAAGGCTGAAAACAGACTGTGAAGAATGGCAAAGAAGTGGTTTCCTGAAGTGAGCGGCACACCAGGCTCAGAGGGGAGCAGCAGCACTTGTTTGCAAGGGCGGTGGGTAGTTCAGAAATCCTTACAGAGGGGCAGGAGAGATGTCTCAGTGGTTAAGAGAACCTGCTGACTTTGTAGAGGACTTGTGTTCAGTTCTCAGCACCCACATCAATCCATTCACAACTACCTCTAACTCCAACTCCAAGAGATGTGTGCCCTTTTCTGGCCTCCATAGGCATCTGTAGGTACACACACAAGCCTTCACACATAGACATATTTTTAAATTGCCCCAAAGAAACATTATAAAAATATCAATTTCAGAGCAGCATTTCAAACACAGACCAAAAAAAAGCTAAACTTTTAAGCTTAAGATCCAGAATATCACATCATAGGTCCCAGAAGCTGCAGTTTAATTCCCTGAGCTCTGTATATTTTTTCTAATGTGTTTTATTTAGAATCCTTCCCATATTTTATTTGGGGTAGGAGGACTTGCCGTGGCTTGTGGGTAGAATCCGAGGGCAAGCTCCAAGAGTTGCTTCTCTCCTTCCACATTGTAGGTCCCAGGAATTGAACTCAGGTCCTCTGGTTTAGTGGCAAGTGTCTTTACCCACTGAGCATCGAGCTATCCCACAGGTCTCTCCTTCCCATTTTTGATTGACTTCCAACTGACATCTCTTTTCTTGCTTACATTCTACAATGATCTTTGACAAGTGACTTTCCTACATCCCAGGCTGAGGTTGCTGACCGAGATTTGTTTAAATATAGCTGTTTTTCAGTTCTTTATTTGACTTAAAAGTAGTATCAGAATAGACGCTTCCGTTTGAAACAGCATTTAGCAAGACTTGGAAGGAAAAAATGTTCGTCTTAATGAATGGTAAAAACTTTAAATAATTCTGCCATAGAATGTTTACCCATAAAGGAAAAATAACCACAGTATTTTTTTAATCAATCAAGAGTTGTAGACAGTAGCTTCATGGTGGAGTGTTTCCTAGCACAGAGGGAAGCCCTGCTTTTGGCTACCAGCACCACACATTGTTTTTAATAAAGAAAAAGTAGTTGTAGAGTTCTTTATTACCATACTGTCAACAAATCTTTCTGATGCATCACCCTCAATAGGAATAGGCAAA